>NC_068558.1:27829621-28132651 GCF_022201045.2 Citrus sinensis | reverse complement strand
GAAAGTATTAAGGATGGCAAAATGAATAAACAAATCATATTTGAATTGAATTGTAAATGAATTTGGGTTAAAACTCCATTGATTTGAATTCGATTAATTTATTAAATGAATTACAATCTCAAGATTCGGATGTGATTCATTTATCAAACGAATATTCTATTTGATTTGTTTTATTTGTTTAATAGAATTAATAAATGAATCAAATCGAATCTAGATTTCTTTTGCTATTCATTTATCCTATAATGAATCCATAACAAATCAAATTGAGTATGAATTGGTTTACAAAAATATTATTAGTGAGCAAAAATATATAAAAAGACCACAAATTTAACATCCTACAAAATACAAACTTATTATCATTTATAATTACTATATTTGCCTTCAAACTTTAAAATTTTTTTCATACATATTTAAACAAATAATAAACAAACTTTAAATGAATGGATTATTATACGAATCCTAAATGCATAAATGCATAAATGTCCTCAAACCTAAATTCAATTCGTTTAATTAGTGAATCAAATGGAATTCGCCATTTATTAAATGAATCAATTTTTTCAATTCTAAGCCTATTTAATTCACATTTAATTGAATTGAAAAAATGAATCCTGATTCAGATTGCCACCCCCAGAAAGTATATCTAGTCTCGGTGAATAAGAATGGTCACTTTTCAAAAGCTCTCTCTATTTGTAATATACAAATAAGAGAGGTCACTATCAAACCCTCTCTTTATATGTAGGCATATCTTATGTTACAAACACTGTAACAAACAACCAATAGATATAGGTTGTTGATTTTGATATTTCTTAAAATCTAATAGATGAAAACAATTTTAATGAAAAACGAAGTAGGAGTGTAATAGCAATTTACAAAAAAAAAAAAAATTTTAATCACATATTTGCTTAATTTTTCAAATAAATCCTCATTGATTTTGTATAATTAAATGGTTTTTTCATCCATCTATTTTTAAACTTTTTAAACTTTCACTATATTTTTATAAAGTTCTAAATTATTATCATATTCATAAAGATCTACAAATTCTAAATATATATTTTATAATTTCTTGTTGCTCTTGATACATAAACTAAATTTTTTCTTCATATCTGTTTTTTAATCTGAAATACATACTATCAATACTTTCACATAGATTTTGTAATCTAAATTTAACATCCTGAATTATAAGAGATATTATAAGTCATAAATATCTTATAGATATACTGAATTATTAGAAAAATGGTACAATGTATAAATTACTAGAACCTCAATATTACACAACATATAAATCAATAAGTTATCACCTTATAGCTGTAAGTAAAGAGGATTTTTCTATGGAAGATTTCAACTCTTTAATCTGATCAATTATTCATATATGTGGGGAAATAATCAATTAAATTGAGTTTCACTATATTTATTAAATGAATTAGAAAACTCAAATTTATCTATAAATGATATGGAAAGTGCAAACGAAATGTTAGATTGATAATTTCAATGAAGAAAATAGAAAACAAATTAATAGGTTAGGAGATCAAATGAGTAAATAATTTAATAAAGTTAAAACAATTAATAAAAGACTTCAACATTAAAGATCATGATTTATTAAAACAAGAGATCATTAATATAACGAATACTCAATAAATATAAGATTAAACAAGTTAGTGATTCAACTAAATAAAATGAAAAAAATTGTTGAACAACTTAGTACTAAATTTGCTATAAATATAAATGAAAAACTTCAAGAAAATTGAAGTACTAGCAATGTTGCCTGGTTGTAACTTGGGTTTAAAATTTTTTTTAAAACTTATTGACTTTTTTATAATTTTTTTAAAAGATTTAAAAATTTATAGATGTATCGTACAATTAATGTAACATAAGCCTTGCCTTATTTGTAATATAAAAATAAGAGAAGTCAGTTTGAAGTAACCTCCTTCAAGTGACAAACGTGCTTATTTAATTTTATTCTTGTACAAGAGGCTTGGGGTTGGGTTAATTTGAACTCTGCTTCACGACAGTAAACAATAAATGTGGAGCTCTGGTCATTATCTAACTTTTTAGTCTAGGTCCAAACTCATGTTTTTGTCATTAAGCCTAGGCCTTCTAAAAGTCCATCCGGCTTGGGCCGGGCGTGAACTCTCATGAAATTTTAAATTATTTTTTAATAAAACTAAAAAAACTTAAATTAAAAATGATTATTTAATTCATAATAAACTAATGATCAATACATAAAATATACAATACAATATAATAAATTACAAATACAAATATAAAAAACAAACTAATTCAATATTTGCAAGCCGGCTTCTTCCTCATTCTTCAATTCCTCTCTAATAAAAAATTCTTCGTCAGAAACTTTACCTTAAAAAAAAATGTTAACATAAATAATAAATTAAAAACAATTAATAATTGATTTTTAAAATAATATATTTTTATACAGATTAATAGAAAGGAAATTAAAAAAAAAAAGAGAAAGTGAAATTATGTAAAGATTCACCCACATTTAATTTTCTTTAAGATGCAATATAAAATTTCTTCTGTATTTACTCACTGTCTATGCTATGATGCCATTAAATTGAAGCAACAAAACACTACTAAGCCAAGAACTATTCAAATCAGAAATTGCCACAAGAATTCAAATCAATTAAGCTTCAAGACTGACAAAAAAGAGTAAAATCACCAGATGCAACTACCAATTAACAGTGTATGAATAAAACTTAGAACTAATTAAGCTTAAAATAATAATAAGAAAAATTAAGAGAGAAAAAGAATGACCTGACCCAGCAAGCTGACAACATAGCAATCAAACCCAGACTCAGCAAAGAAAGGCAACTAGTGTTCAGCTCAGCACCAAGCTGCATGATAAGTCCCATGAACAAAAGCCGAAGGTGGCCTTTTTTCATTTTTTTCATCTGGGTCCTTGTTTGTCACTGTTTTTTTTCTCAATCATCTCCATGTTGGTCTGAGGCAAAGGCAAATGAAGGTGCGGCTGTTCACTGTTCATTGTTGGCTGTTGCTGTACTTTGGGTGAGTGTGGTGTAGGTGTGGGTGTGGCTGACTCATGGGGGCATTACTTCATTACTTATTAGGGTTAATGGGTTTTGAGTTTTTTTTTTTTTTTTAATTTGAATTGTTTTAAATTTGAAGTAATGGGGGCATTACTTTATTACTTCCTCGTGTTCTAAGAAATTTGAAACTTGCTTTAAATATATATTTTATAAATATTATTCGTTAAATTATAACTGACTAAAATGCACATAATGCTGAATAAATTTACTTCACATTTACATAATATTTTTTTATAATGTATGCATAATAATTCGTAATGGATAAATAATTATTTTTTTTATTTTGATTATCCCAAAATAATTGATTACAAAAGAATTAACTACAATTTTCATAATGATGACAATCCCTTAAATTTTCAAATTTTATTTTCTAATTGAATAAGGATAATTTTTGGTCTATTTTTCCAAAAATAATATTTTTGAACAAATGTTGAAAGAATTAGGAACAGAAAGAATTAGGAACCAGCAACTTGTTATTGCTTAGTTTCAGTACCTAAGAAAAATTGTTTTCACTTGTCCGTTATTAATAGACGGGAATGGGATAGCAATATATCTCAAAACATCATCAAAGTTTTGTATTGTCATCATCTCTAATTCTAATTGATATGAGTAGAATGCTAATAACATGACTCGTAAAGTACGTAAGGTATTGTTTAGCATTGAGGTGTTGTAACTTAAAAGTACAACTGTTATAGAAAAAAATATAATTATGAAATAAAATTTAATATTGTGCACCAAATATGTCTTTTAAATACTAATTTAGAAAAAAAATAAAAATATTGTATTTTTTTATCATACACAAATGGAATGAAATCAACTTAAATTCCAAATCAAGGTGTTATATGTTTTTTTGACTAAGTCTGATTTTTTTTTCAGATATTTACTTATTTTATATTGTTTATTTTCTTAACTTATCAGTTGTTGTCAAATAATTTTATTTGATTAGAAAACGTAGAAAAAGACCATTTTATCTAAAGTGAAATTTGATTAATAAATTTTAATTTGGGTAAAATCCCATTTAGTCTCTATATTTTAAGCTTAGTGTCCATTTAGTCCTTGTATTTTTAAAAATACCTGACGTTAAAGTATTGATACCCCTACCATTACTTTTTATTTCCTTTGGCTTAGTTTTATAATATTACCCTTTTATAATATTTTTTTTGGACATTAATAAAAAGAAAATAATTAAATTACTAATTTAACCCTTAATTGCAAGCACCATTTGTACACATGGTAGTTTGCATACAATTTTTGACAATTAAAAATTAATATAAATTTTTATTTTTAATTTTTACGGTTAAATTGATAATTTAATTATTTTCTTTTTATTAATGGCCAAACAAAAAAAATTATAAAAGGATAATATTGTAAAAGTAAGCCAAAAGAAATAAAAAGTAATGGTAGGGGTATCAATACTTTAACGGCAAGGATGTTTCGAGATATTTTAAAAATATAGGGACTAAATGGATACTAATTTTAAAATACAGGGACTAAATGAGCTTTTACCCTTTTAATTTCAAATCTATAAGATATCCTTAACAATTCATATATTTTCTATATTATGTATAAACCTAATATTTTTGTATTATCGTTAAAGTTATTTTTATTTTAATTGTTTTAATATTTACATGGTAACATTAACTAAACCAAAATATTGAACAACTTAGATTATATCTATTGTGATTTGTAATGAATCAAAACTTAAGTGTCTACTAAAATTCTTTAATGCTGTAATATAAACTTACAATCTTTAAAAAGAAAACCTTACTAAAAAGTAAAAAGAGTACTACTTAGCGGGAGCCCATTTTTAGTCCTTTAAAAATTTAACTAAAATCAATGATAAAATTTGTAACAGAGAGAGAGAGAAGAAAGAATCTTGTCCTTTTTGGTCCACATGCGCTGAAACTTGTCCGCATAAATCTTGTTTGTATACATTTGCTTTAGTACGCATCTACTCTTGGCATTGTTAGTCTGAAGAAATGAAAGGTAAGGAGAGCATAGAAAATAAGAAGGGAAGAGGGAAAAAAAAGATGATATTATTATTAAACTAAATAATAAAATTAAGAATGACTCTTTTTCTATTATTTATCTCCTTCTCTCTCCTTCGTATTTCTCACATCTTCTCTCATTTCTTCGGATCAAGTATGGACTCGAGTATTTGCATGTGCTTTAGTCTATACTGTCAAGCAATAAATATTCCTGAATCAATCATATCTATTGCCTAACACACAGTATTCACTTGCTTTGATCATCATCATTTATATATATATAAAGTCTTTCTCTAGTGAGAACACCATCACTTTATTAAAGAAATGATTTCACTAAAATACAAAAAACATAAATTTTTATACATTGAAAACTATATTTTTTATTTGATAGTGTATTGAAATCTTTACTTTTTATATTTTTACTAGCATCCATGCTCTCATTAGAGAATGATTATATATACTTGAAAAAATATCACTTATCATTGCATTTTAATGTTTTTATTGTTCTGGAAAATTCCACATACACGTTTCCAAAATAAAGCCCTACAAATAAAAAGCCTTTTATTAGAATATTCCCTCACTTCTGGCAAGCGAATTATTTTATTTTTATTTTGATAAAAAAATTGTATTGCTTTTGAGCATGCATTTTTATTTTCTTGATCTAGCTTATAATTTGATGCTTAGGTTGCTGTTCTTCTTGTTTTTGCCTTTAATTTTGTAACTGGTTAAGTTGATCATGTTCTCTTTTCAATTGTAATTCTCTTTATTGTTCTAAGAGCAATGAAATGAGAATTAACGCTTAACAAAAGTTGAACAAAACTCATTTTAGATGACTTTAATTTTTTTCTGAAATATATCAAAACAATGTTATTTTGATGGTGTTTTTGTCAGTCTTTTATCAGACTTTAGTTCAACAATCATCATCATTATCATTATTATTATTATTATTGTTGTTGTTGTTGTTGTTGTTATTATTGTTATTATTGTTGTTGTTGTTGTTATTATTATGGTTAAAATTTACTTTGAAACAGAAAAACAACAAGTGATATCATCAAAAAGAAAAATATAAAATTCCATGCAGAACGTTAAATTTTCAAATCTGGTCCCGTTGTCCGCATATAGATTATGCAAATTGTTGGAGATCTAAGGGTGCGTTTGGGATTGAGGTTGGACAGCTGTAGCTTAAAAGCTACAGTACTAAAGTGTTTGGTAAACACTAGCTGCTGTAGCTTTTAAGCTATGTTGATATGATTTTTCACTTGTATAATATAAAATTTATTATATCTTTAATAATTTTATCAAAATTATTATTTAAAATTTATATTTACTATATATTATTAACTTTTGTTCTATAATTATAATTTTTTTTTCACAGCAGCTATAGCTTAAAAGCTACAGCACCTCAATCTCAAACGCACCCTAAGTGATTGAACTTTTGAAAGTGAAAAGCCATGTGATTGGTACGGAAGATAAGGTTTGGACCATTGAGATCTAAGTTTGTTTTGTTACGTTAAACTTAAACACGGCCCCATCATTAGATATATATACATATATATAATGGTAGATATATATATAAAACAACGATCGGTGGCCCATTTTGTCAAAAAGCACTGCGCAGTAGCCGTCGTCAGTATGTAGTCCAAGAAGTTCTCTAAGATCAGTTGGCTTATTTCACGTGGTTATGACCTGACGACAAAACATAATCATT
Source organism: Citrus sinensis (assembly GCF_022201045.2). NCBI lineage: Eukaryota > Viridiplantae > Streptophyta > Magnoliopsida > Sapindales > Rutaceae > Citrus > Citrus sinensis. Next base: position 28,125,896 of record NC_068558.1, on the reverse strand, counting down.
GTTAGAATTTGCAACTCCCCACATACGTTCTCAAAACCCCATAAATAGAGCACTCTCGCTAGTCTCTAATACCTATAGGACATGTAAATTAATATCTTCTTCAAGAAAATTAATATCTTCTCCAAGAAACATGGAGATCTACTCAAAGAAGATTACTAAAACTGATGCCGGTGTCAGACTTTCAGTTTCGACCGATAGTCTTGATAACAATTTTTTTCAACTGGCAGCTGGTGAGCAGTCTCGAGAATTCGTGGCCGTTGATGAGGACAATGAAGGTCAGTGTTGGAGACTTCGTTTGAGTATCCGTCCGAATGATTACAGAAAGCCTGTTATCTGCGGTGGTTGGATGAAATTTGCTCGAGACAAGAATGTGGAAATCGGTGACACAGTTTGGTTTTCTAAGGAATGTTATTATGATCAAGCTGCTGCTACGCAAATGATGAGGTACAGGATTAGAGTGACCAGAGAAATTCAAATTCTCGGTGTATGGCACAACGCAGTAGTGCCTTGAAGAATTTACGTGCATGCTGATCTGCACGTGGGTGGTTTGTTTATATAATTTTATTTCTTTCTGTGAGTACAGCAGCAACTTCAAGTGGCTTGGGGTTGATATGACTGAACTCTGATCTGACGTGAGTGGAGGGATATATAATATATATAAGAATAAACGTGGTGTTGGTGTGGTGCCTTTGTTTTAATCTCGGTTGTGACATTTTTATTTATACTATCCTTCTATGTTTAGGTGGTTGTTCATCTAGTTTTATTTTTATTTTTCACTTGCCTCTTTTGTTATTTCATAAATATATTCTCCTCGTGTTGTTAGAAATCTGCAATTTGCTTTATATATATATATATGGGGCAATTATTCTACCACTACTCAATTTTTTCACGTTTCACAAATACCCATTTAATTTTTTTCTTTGCAGAATTCCACCTAAAGTTGACTTGTGCACTTCCATATTAAGCTGTTACAACTTACTGGCATCAAAAGAGGTAAAATTGTTATTAGACCTGAACAGACAAAACTTGCAAAACCACGATGTCTTTCCCGCTATGGGGCTCTCTTCTCTACTCTCTCCCCGAGACCTCACTCTTCTTCCCCCTTCGATTGCCTTAATCTCGCACGCACAGCCTCGCCTTCCTTTCCTTGTTATAGAGATTGGAAGCTTGACTTCAAGCCCAGTTTGAAACCCAATGTATTTTCTTTCAAGACCTCCTGATTATCAGACCAAGCATTCAAGATCTCCTGATAATCAAGCTTCTTCCACTGCACCTGCTTCCCGCGCCATGCACCAGCAGCATCAGCATCCCCCCCATCATCATCATCATCATCATCAAGGCAACTTCCCCCTTCCTCTTCTTCAATAATCCTCTTCTTCTTCTTCTTCCTCTTCAAATCTACCGCCTCACTGTAACTCACCCGCATCCCTTTCTTTACACCCCATCGCCATCCGTACAAGCCCATAATCCCTGCACTCACGGTGACCGTCTCCGTAACTCAACAGCGGTGGAGACGACAGTGGGTCCTCCTCCGATGCCGCGAGTAGGCTGTCAAGATTGGCGGTGCTGTCGGCGGCCGCATCGAAAAGGAAACTTGCAACCATTACATTGTTGTTTTCTTGATCATGCATGTGTAATTTGCTGCTATGATCTTCTGGGTGAACGCGAAAGGATTCAACTGCTTCGTATTATGCGTATTCTCTAAATCCCTTCTTTTTTTTCCCCCTCATTTTTGCCACTTGGCTGTGTCTATAATTTAAGCTCGTGTTTGTTGAAAATAAGGTGGCTATCTGGGACAAATAAAAGTTTGTAAATTTTGTAGCTTATTCTTTGTTTGGTTGCTGAGAAAGTTGGGGAAAAGGAAGGAGGAAAAGGTTGGAATTTAATGCCTACTCTTAAGTTTTGTCTACTGTTGTTTTCAAATTGGTGTCTATGATTTCGGCTTTTGTTTTATTTTTTTTCTTCTTCTTCTGAAAGTTTTTTTTTTTTTTTGAGATTTGGTCTCCCAAACTTTGTTAATGGGTGGTGAATAAAATATAAATATACAGCAATACTTTTCAGGGTGGCTGAATTTTATTTTTATGGATTTTTTTCCCCCAAAACTCTGGATTTTCAATTTGAGCTTGGAGTTAAAGTATGGCGGATTGAGCTTGCACTTTTGTTGGATGCCGCATTATTTTAGGAAGTGAATGTGAAAGAAAATCAATCCTTGAATCTTATTCTTTTATTAAAGGAAAATTCCATTTTGTGGGTGCCGTAAGATTCAGCTGCTTCTTTTGCTTCCTTTTGCTCTTCTTCTTAGAGCTCTATTGATGATAATTCGTTCCTCGTGGGCTCAGCTTCAAGCTCCGAGTAAGTTAAGTTTCAAGCTCTGATTTTTTTTTTTTAAGCATTTATTTAGGCAAAACAATAATTTGACATTTAGAGGTAAAAATATCATTTAATTAATATTTCTTTAGTTCTCTTAACTCACTGAAGGTGGACGTAGATGAATGCAAGTCAATGTCAACTCTAGGTAGAATTCTATAAAAAGAAAACAAGTTATATATGTATTTGTGAAAAAATACAAAAAAAAAGAGTGGTTGGTGGATAATTATCTCTTTTTTTTTTCTTAAACCATAGTTTTACCACAACATTATGGATTAACTACATACCATCATTAATATGTAATAAATTAATTACTTTTGTCATTGACATTGACAACGTATGAGAGCTTAGGCAAATGTTGGTAGAATTACGAAAGTTCACAATGGGGTATCAAGAATTGATATCATCAGTGAAAGGAATAACGGGCCTGATAAAAATCAGTCACAATCTCAGCCACTGTCCGAGCACATGATCGAAACCAACTTGGTAATCTCCACCAGCTTGGCAAGACAAATTGAGCCATCAAGATTAAGTCATAGCAAGCACCTCACAAGGCAACAAATCATATCAATGGCTAGTCTCTTCAATAGTTGATATTCTCAGCAAATATGTCAGTATGATTCACTCCAATGGCTAGTAATATATCAAGTAATAACTGTGATTTATCCTTGCCTTATTGAATGAGATACCAAGTGTATATAATAACTCTAGTAGTAGTTACTGTGTAAGATTCAAGAAATACAATTTATATTACGATAGGATTGGAAACCCATCTTTTTTTTTTACACAAATTTTGACACAAAATCTCGGTCCTTCGATCTCAATCTGATGGTTGAAAATAATGATGATATGAACGTCTTTTAAAACAGAAATTAATAACATTTGGGTCCCGCTAAATATTATTAATTCCTTTTGTTACCTTTTTCTCTCTTTTACAGCGTGAACTTCTTCTTCCTCCATGATTTCTTCAGTAGCAATATTTTTTTTTTTAAAAAAAAAGCTCTTAGACGATCTAATATTCCAATTTCAAGCTTCAAGAGAAAATGATCTAGCCTTATTAATATAGTCATACAACACTTTGCATCCATTTTAGTTTTCTTTTTCTTCCTTGTCAGTAATAAGAATTGGATAATGAAGTAATCACTCCACAAACAGACGTATATGACTGTAAACTTTTTATGGCTATGATTTTTATCAGAAATAAAAAGAAAATTATAAAGCATAACTGAGCTTCTTTTTTTTGTCTTATATAATGTGAACAACACTTTTTTTCTTCTATGTACTTTCAATTTTCGGTTACTCTTTAATTTATGATTTAACACTGTTATTATTTCTTCTTTTTCTTTGTTGATAGAGAATAATACGTATGAAAGAGAGAAATAAGGAAAAAATATTAAAATAAGCTAAAATAAGAGAGAAAAGGACAATAGCACGAACATATAATATTTGCTAGGGTCAAATTATATTCATTTTTCTTTAAAAAAGAAATTCACATCAACACTAATTTTAACTATTGGATTGATTAGCATTAAATGGCTGAGATTTTGTGGGAATATTTGTGTTAAAAAAAGAGGACCTACGGGTCCTATCCCATTTATATTTTATTCAAATCACTTAAAGTTATCAATCAGATTGAATTAAATTGAAAGCTGAAACGGATGATTTCTGGTCATATTCAACAAACTAAACGACGAAGATAAATAAAAAGCAACGCAAACGAAAAATAAAACCACTAAAAATCACCGCCCTTGGCCCTTCACCAAGGATGCTGAAGAGAGAATCCGGTTAATTCATTTGAATGACCAAAAGCTAATCCTAAAAAATCAATGATAACCAAATGATACATCTTTACGATGATTCAAAATTAAAAGTTTAAAAACCATGACAATGACAAAGGTGATATCATGTGAAAGCCTTTTTCAGTAATTACTAATGAGTATCATTTTAATTTTTAACTCTTGCTAAACTTGTCCGCTTTTTTGCTCACAGCTGGGAAAGCATTTAATGCTTCTAGAAATTCTGATTTTTAAAAACTAAGAATTACACAGATAAATTCTCTTTCTCGTAGTCCAGCATTTTCTTAGTTTATCTATTTTAGTTAACATGATTTTAGGATTCGATATCTCCAAGAATATGTAATTAAGTTGCGGTGTGCTAGTTAAGTTCGCTTTTTGTAAATGTAGATCTACTATACCACTAGAAGAGTTTCCACAGTCATTAATTTGTGATCTTTAAGCTTTATTTTTTTTCTGATTTAGTGAAAATTATTTATTCCAAAAAAATTAGCAGGTCTTTTCTTCATTAATTTCTCTTTATTCATTTTTTGATGCTCAACCTCATCATGTGAATTTATTAATAGATTAGTGTTCTTGTGTATTGGCAACATTCTCAATATCCTAGAAAGGCAGCCAAAGGAAGGTTTATTATTCAACTTTAATGCTTTGGCCTTGTTGTCAAAGAGAATACCCCACTGCAGTTGACAATACATGACATTTTGTTCACATCTACTTTAGGATCCACATGATTTTGTATACATATGCATTTGCTTCATCACTTACCACTTGCAAAGATACCATATGCGTTTAATTTTTGAAAAAATTATAGAAAATTTCACAACGAAACACTTGTCTCCTTCACCTGCCAAAATTAAGCCCTATGAATTCACTTGAACTAAGATTCTCTCCCGATCTAATCTCTCTTGATCGTTTACAGATCTTGTTCTACATGTATCTTAGTGTTAGTGTGTGATTAAGATTTAATTACATTTATTTTTTTATTTATTAATCACCAATCATGTTAATTAAATTTACTCAGAAGAAAATTAGATAAAAAAAAGATCCTAATCCTAAGCACTTTCTAATATCTATACTAAACACATATTGATACTTGTCTGTGAAAGAAAAAAAAAAGCAACAAAAAATGATGAGTTTTTAAAAGATTATTTTGATCCCGCTACACGATCAACCGTGACCAAGTACAAGATTAAAGCACGCAACCATTTGTTCAAGCTTTTCGGTGTTTCAATCATTCCCCAAGCTGCAAGAATGCAAGTACACTGTACACGTGGGGTGATCATTTATAATGTGCATGCATGGATATTTGAATTGCTAAATTAATTGCATTTAGTGTCATTGGTTTCTATGAGTGATTTACTTTCACTTCCTTTGCCCTTGTACCCTTTTATTTTTATTTTTATTTTTTTTAAATGGATTGCTTTTGAGTATGCATTTTTATTTTCTTGATCTAGCCCATAATAATTTGATGCTTAGGTTGCTGTTCTTCTTGTTTTTGTCTTGAATTTTTACAATTGGTTGAGTTCATCATGTTCTGTCTTCAAATTGTAATTCTCTTTTACTATTATTATTATTATCAAAATATAATCTCCTTTTACCGTTAAAATTTGCTTTAAAAGCAGAAAAAAGAAAAAAAAAATGATGTCAAAGTGATAGGGTTTCAAATTAAAGAGAAATAGAAGATTCCGTGCTGAAAATAAGTAATATTCAACTCTAGTCAGCGTCCGACAAAGATCATGCTAAATCGTTATAACTTTTTAAGGTTGAAAATGACAAGTCTTAAGATCGAGATTGACCGCCGGAAGAGAAGACAGCAGTGTACGAATTCAGTGCCCCATGTGTTTTTAGTTACGGCGGTATAGACATTTTTGATAGGTTTAATAAAATAACGATATAAATGGGATGAAACAATGTTATAACGGTTGCGTACTACTAACTTTTGTCTTTTTCGTTTAATTATGCCACACTATCTTATTTTTTTATGAAAAATTGAATAGATATTAAAAATTAAAAATTTTTATATTTAAGTCTTTTTTTAATAAAATGACATTTGAAAAGAATTTTAACTGTTATTATTATTGTTATTAATGTCACTCTTATTATATTAATATTATTATTGTCATTAATTTCATTATTATTATTATTATTAAAATATATTAATTTTATTATTTTAATTATTATTAATTAGTATCATTATTATTTTTATTAATACTACTATCATTATTAAAATTTATGAATTTTATTATTTTAATTATTATATTACTATTAATGTCATCATCATCATCATTTTTTTTTTTTTGATTAAGAGAGGCTCTTAACAGAGCTAAGAAATAACAAGACGGGGATAGACTACCCCATAATTATCTTGGGACATAAACTGGAGCACTCCTTTAGGAGGAGAGTTCAAGACATGAAGTCCTAACGGGAGGGAACAAGCTAAAGTAGCCAAATAATCCGCGGCAAAATTCGCCTCCCTGTAAACATGAGTAATCTCCACCCGCCAGTTGCATCTGATGAGTTCTTGAATGGCACGAATGAGGGTAGAAAACTCATTGGGATTCACCATGTTATTCTTCACAAGTTGAGTAACGCAGCGACTATCAACCTCAACACAAAGCCAACGGATCCCTTTATTCCACGCAAGAGTCAGCCCTTGGTAAAGACCCCATAATTCCGCTGTGGTCACTGAACAATTCCCTATATTCATCCCAAATCCAGCAACCCAATGACCACTGTGATCTCGAATCAGGCCCCCTGCAGCAGCTACACCATTCACTTTGCAGGCACCATCTGAATTCAACTTGCACCATGGCCAATTCGGAGGCGACCAACCAATCCATTTGTTGACTTTTTTATTTGTCAAGCTCAAAGAAGACCCTTGAATTAAAATCACCTCCTCCGTGCGAGCCTTGACATCATTAACCATGGATAGACTGTCCATAGCTAATCCATTCACCCAGAACTAGTTCCTCCAATACCATAGTCTCCATATCGCTATACCAAAGAAGCAAACCCAATTTCGAACTCCAGAAATAGGCCATGCATTCTGGAGATTATTCATCATCCATTCTTTAAAAGGAGCTTGGAAAAAACGCTGCCTCATTGCTACAGGAATCACTCGATACCAAAAACCTTTCGTACCCATGCAATCTCTTAACACATGCAAGATATCCTCAACCGGGGCCCCACATCTATCACACTCAGTATTTATCGCCATGTGGCGCCGTGCAATTTCAGCTTTGGTTTTCAATCGGCCATGAAGAGCTAACCAAATGAAAACTTTAACACCCTGAGGGCCTTGCCACTTCCAAACCATATTCCAACTAGTATCCTGTAAAGAAATATCCGGAGATCTGATAACATTATAAGCCGAGGAGGCTGAGAAATTCCCTTTATTAGAATGCGACCAATAGAATTGATCCGGACCTAACAAATCTGAGGGAGGATGTATGGACGCAATCTTCATGATGGCCGTGTGAGGGAGAAAAAGATCAAATAATGCCCAGTTCCATTGCCCATTCGCTGCCACACAATCAGCAACCATTAAGTTAGTGAGGTGATCGGGAATAGGAGAAGTGACCTGGTTCGCAAGGGGCTTATCCTTATACACCCAACAATCCCACCAAAAACGGATTCTTTTACCATCACCAATAGACCAGCTCCTACTTAACATCGTATCACTCCAAATCCTTCCAATAGCTTTCCACATATGAGATCCATAGCGAGTCGGCAAGGACAGAGGGGGGTTGGAATTATTAACCCCATATTTTGTACACAGAACCTGAACCCATAGGCTATCCTTAGCTGAGATGATTCCCCAACTAAGCTTCATTAAAAGCGCTTTATTCATCACGTTTAGGTCCTTAAGTCCTAAGCCTCCATAAGCCTTTGGTTTGCACAAAGTATCCCAGCTAACCATACTCATCCGCTGCTGATTTGAGTTACCACTCCATATGAATTTCCTGCACGCTTTATCAATCTTCATATTAATTCCAGTGGGGAGGCTAGTTGTTTGCATTGCGTAAACCGGGATAGCTTGTAAAACCGTCTGAGTAAGGGTTATTCTGCCAGCCAAAGACAACAGAGATGCATGCCAGCCCGACAGACGCCTTTCCACTTTGTCAATAATGTTCTGATATGTATGCTGTGATACACGAGTATGCAGCAGCGGCATTCCAAGGTACGTGCCCAAGTCCTTGGTTACGGAGAAACCAAGTTCAGCCCCAATTCTTTTCATGTCCCAAGCCGAAATATTTTTGGAAAAGAAAACTTGAGATTTAGCCTTATTAACTTTGGCTTCCGAGCTCTTGCAAAAATTATTCAAGACCATATTTATCACCCCAGCTTGTTCAATGTCTGCTTCAGCCAAGAGTAAAAGGTCATCGGCAAAAAATAAATGAGTAAGAGGGGTACCACGACGAGCAAGTCGAATTGGCCGCCAATCCCCAGCAGTGACAGCTCTATTAATCCCATGGCTGAGCCTCTCCACACAAAGAACAAAAATATACGGGGAAAGAGGGTCTCCTTGTCGTATACCACGGGAGGGAACGAACTCCTCAGAAGCTTCACCATTCCATAATACTCTCATTGTAGCTGAAGTAATACATGCCATAATGATCTAGATCATATCTCTAGGCAGTCCCGTTTCTTGCAGCGTCTCATAAATAAAATCCCAGTTAAGTCTATCATACGCCTTTTCGAGATCCACTTTAATTGCCATGAATCCTTTCTTCCCCGCTTTCTTGCGCATGGAGTGAATAACTTCTTGGGCAATCACAATATTATCAGTGATATGACGGCCAGGCACAAAGCTAGTTTGCTGAGGACTAATAAGAATCGGCATTAGGGCCTGCAGTCTGTTAGCCACAATTTTAGAAATGGTTTTGTATGCCACTGTGCATAAACTAATCGGTCAATACATTTTTAGATTAACCGGATGGTCAACCTTTGGGATGAGAACTAGAAGCGTAGTGTTAATATCCTTCAAAATACTGGCGCTGCTGAAACTATTCTTTATAAATTTACAGAAAGAGTGGCCAACGATATGCCATTGGGATTGGTAGAAAATCGCATGAAGACCATCCACGCCAGGTGCCTTTAGTGGCTTCATGCTAAAAATAGTCTGTCGGATTTCATTATCCTCGATGGGAGCCATAAGCCCGTGAGTGAGAGCTGCATCAAGGATAGGGAAGCAGCCCCTGACTGGATATGGTCGGAAATCCAAAGTCTCACTAGTATAAAGGGTCGAGAAGAAAGCCGTAGCATGCTGCTTAATAATTTCATTATCCACAATCCACTCCCCATTAGCATTCTGGATAGTTGTGATACGATTTCTTCTACGTCTAGCCAACGTTTTTTGGTGAAAATAAGCCGTATTTCTATCCCCTTGGATAAGCCATTCTTTACGAGATTTTTGAAGCCACAAAATTTCCTCTTGTGTAAGAATTTCCTCTAACTCCTTCTTCAGCTTTAGCTCTAACCTGGCCAAACTTCGTCGGGACTTAGTTTCTAACACCTTTTGAATCCCCCCCAGGCGTACTAAGATCCGTCGCTTCTTTTGAAAAATATTCCCGAAATGGTCTCTATTCCATTCCAAGGCCTTCTTCACAAAAATATCAGCAGCATTTAGATACGGCAAACTATTAATCCAAGCATTAGATACAAACTCCCCAAAAGAGTTGTCTGTAAGCCATGCAGCTAAGAAACGGAAAGGTTTTTGTCCCCTAACGCAACTGGCATCATTATTAAACCGAACTAAGATGGGTCTATGATCTGAAGCAATTTTTGGCAGGTGTAAAACTGCATTGTCTGGATACTTGTGTAGCCACTCTGTATTCGACATAGCTCTGTCCAGCCTCTTCATAAGAAAACCACGAGACCAAGTGAACCGGGGACCATGGAAATTTAAATCAAACATTCCATTTTTATTAAACCAACTCTTAAACAGACCACACACCCCAGAAATATGAGTAGAGCCACCTTTCTTCTCATCAGCACAAAGAATGGAATTGAAATCGCCTCCCACCAGCCACGGGCCATGAACCGTTCTAGCCAAGAAATCAAGGTGATCCCACAACTGCCGTCGCAAAATAGGATTAGGGCTCGCATACACAGCTGTGATCCAAGTTTCAAGATTATTATTCTTTGAAATTTTGAAATGGACGAATTGCTTATGATTGAATAAGACTTCCACATCAAAATAACCCCGCCAAAGAATCCAGATACCTCCAGAAAAACCCGTAGCTTCAATACGATGAGAATACTCAAATCCGCTGCATTTAATAAAATCATCGGCTTGCTTCCCACTGATTCTAGGCTCCATAATAATAACCATGGAAGGGCCATAATTTTTTATAAGGGTATTAAAAGAGCTCATCATCATCATCATTATTATTAAACTTCATTGATTTTTTTGTTTTAATTAATATTATAGCCATTATTATTGTTTTGCTTTAATAGCATTCAATATACTTTAATTCTATTTTTATTTTTATTATAATAAATAAAATATAAAAATAAATTATATTATATTATATTATATTATATTCATATATTAATAATTAATATAAAATAATAATTTAATATAATTAATAATAAATTTAAATAATGTTATATTAATACTAAAAAATAAAATTAATACAGTATAATGTAATATCAATTATTGTACAATATTATTATAATATACTGCTAATGCAATATAACATAATATAATACACCTATATTAAATAATACAATAGAGTATAATACAATACAGTGTGCCAAACAAAGCCTTAGCTCTTTGAGCAATGATGGCCGAAAGGGGGAGCCACCTATGTTGCAACAGTTGCAACATACCACTACTTTTGTCATTTTGTAATTTTACCATTGGATCCAAGGCAAGAATGGTAAAAGCAAATCCAACAGCAGGGAGTATTTATTTTGGTTTTTTTCATTGCAATCCCTCTTATTTTTTGAAATGCCAGGAAAAAATATAATTATTATTATTTTATTTATTAGCTTAGTTGTTAAATGATATGAATAAGGAATAAGTATGAAATTTAAGAGAACTTTTATTATTGATATTAGGCAATTACAATGCATGATTTAATACTCGTTTATTTATTCCACAAATTCATAAATATTTCGTAATTTATTAATTATTACTATCATTTCTATATCTACTCTCATTATTTAAATTTATTAATTATTAATATATAAATATAATATGATATAATAAAATAATATTATAATATAATTTATTTTTAATATTATAATTATTATAGTAAAAATAAAAATATAATTTAAATATATTTAATGTTTCAATTAAGATAAAAGTTAGAACATTGTAGTGAATTATATAATTGACTACAATCTAACTTTTAAAACTTCCAAACATAGGTAAGTAATAAATTAATGTGAACAATATTATAACAATATACAATATTATGTTCTAAACACATTTTAATAATGCGTTTATTAAATAAGAATTGAAATGAGCTAGAATTGTAATAAGGAATTTGAATTATAATAAGTTATTTACTTGAGCTATAGGAATTGGAATCGGAATGAACAATATTCCCATTGATGTATTTACTTTATTTTATAATTGGAATAGACTATTATAAGTTATTAAAAAGCCCTTTGTTAATTGTATCCCTAATATTATTTGTATATATGATAATTAAACAATAATAATAATAAAACTAAAAATAATAATTATGACAATAATGTTAATTAAAACAAAAAATTAAAAAAATTTAACAATAACAATAATAATAACAAAATTAACTGAAATAATAATATTAATAATGATAATAATAAAAATAATAAAAATTATTAATAAGTTTTAATAATAATAATAACAACAATAATTATTAATAATTAAAATAATAAAGTTAATATATTTTAATAACAATAATTTTAATCATAACAAGAAAATATTAATATTAATGAATTAATTACAGTATAATAACAATTAAAATAATAAAAGAAATAAATTTTAATAATAATAATAATGACAGTAATAATCATAAATAATAATAATTAAAATAAATAGAAATAATAAAATTTAATAGAAATAATCTTATATAATAATAATGATATTAATAATAATAATAATAAATTAAAATTCTTTTCAAATGTCATTTTATTCCAAAAATGGACTTATATGTAAAATTTTGTTACTTTTAGTGGCTATTGAATTTTGCAGAAAATATAAGGTAGTGTAGTGTAATAAAAAACAAAAAGACAAAAATTGTTGTATGTTGCAACTGTTGCAACATAGGCGGACCCCGAAAGGGATGTAGAGAAAGTAAAAATAATCATGGCAGGGTCTTTTGCGTCGATTGATTAGCCATCGTCAAAAAGTTTAAGCTATCACAATAAAAATTAAGCAACCACCCTACATTTAAAAGGACATTTAGAAACTAATAAATTTACTATTCAATTATTTCTTAATCAAGAATAAATAGTAAATTATCATTGCAACAAGATTCACAAGCTCAAATATCTAAAAGAAATGGATAATTCTCAAGAAACATAAAGCTCAAAAGCTTTTGAAATATTCTTAAAAAAATAAATATGCTAACTTCCTTTTTATATTATTCTTTGTTTATCTCTCTATGATTTTGTTGGGCTAATTTAGAAATTTAAAAAACTAAAATGACTCCCTTAAATTTCAAGATTAATATTAGTATCTTATAGGTAAACTAACGTATTTTATGTACAAACAAACTGACATGTCAACTAATACTAAAAACACAAATGTAGTAAAAAAGTAAACTTTTGTAATATTAAAATAATAAAGTGTTACAGCCTAATGCTTTTTACATGTTTCTTATTTTGAAATTTCACCTTTTTTATTTTATAATTTTTTGAAGTATTGAAACCCCAATTTTTAATCCATATTCAATTTATTTATTCTATATTAAATATCTATTATATAACACAAAAAATATTATTTACATTTATCGGTTTTCCAGGTGTTTAAAAAATTATATGCGACATTACATTGTTGTCTTTGTAGCATCACACATTTTTATGGTCAAACTAGGTCAACAGATCAAATTTTAAAAATTTTAAAACTACATAAGTTATGTAGGTAAATATTTAAAAACTTTTAACTTTTGTGATTTTATAATAAACACTAGGGACAACAGTGTTAATATCCAATAAAACACATCTGAGCCATTGAACAGTTTAGCCACTAGATCTATTCGCTGAATTAGAAAAGAACAAAATTTAGGGTACCTTGCAACTGTTGCAAGATAGCTAGACATATCATATAAATGATATGAGAATTTTCTTTTCTAATAAGACTCAATTTTGATGGAAAATAAGTCATAAGTGACATAGAGAAATTTGGTCATCTCCCTGCCTATATAAGATATCTTATTCCCATTAGGGTTACACCCAAAATTTTTTATGTAAAAATCAAAAGAGGCTAAAAGAGAGAAAAACAGTTTCCTTCCGCTGTCATATTCAATAATCAAAAGTAGTTTTGGATTAAGGTACGTAATTATGTTTAATGATGTGTGAAATCATGTTTTTTGAATCTTTTTATTATGTTATGTGATTGATTGTTTAGCATAAATATTAAAATTTAATTTACATGTGGTATTAGAGCAGGGTTGATAATTCATGATTTTTCTACTAAAGTTTAAAAAAATAAATAAACAAATACTTTCTCAGTTTCAATCATGTTTATAGATTTTAATTAATTCTAGCATGAACCAATTCTTTGACTTTACGAATCATCAACTGTTTAAGAGATTGGATTTTGTTTTTGAATCAAAGTAGTTAGATTAGTTTTGAAATCTGTTATTCTGAATTAAAATTTATTATAATGTATAATAATTTTCTTGTATGACTTATGTAATATCAAGTCAATGGGAATGAAACGGTGATGCTGCGATATTCTGTATAATACTATAGTTGCATGTGATTGTGATGGTGAAATTCTACCTACTGATAATCGATTCATGTGCTTATGTAATTATACATGAAGACAATTATCAATAGCCATCACATACTGTCCTCAACCGAAATTGGTGTGAATTAATTTTATGTGCAATTTCTTTATGACCAATGAAACTTCAATAAATTACGATTAGTGAACACAAAACGAGTAATTATAAACAAACCCACTTTCATACAAGACCATGAAGGTTTCTGTAGCACTAAAGATACATGAGGTTTTGTATGGGTAATAATAATCTATTCCAACCCCCACCCCCCTTCTGTAGCACTAAAGATACATGAGGTTTTTGTAGCACTAAACGATTATTGAACACTAAACGAGTAATTATAAACAAACCCACTCTCATACCAGACCATGAAGGTTTCAGTAGCACTAAAGCTACATGAGGTTTTGTATGGGTAATAATAATCTATTCCCCCCCCCCCCTTGTTTGGTTTTTTCGGTCTGGCTTTGCATATTACATGCATAATTTGATAATATCCCCAGAAGTTTTAGATGTTATGACAAATGAAATCTCATAATAAATATAATGATTTAATCCTTATAAAGCTTTATTGTCCCAAGATTATTATAGAATCTAAAATTTGGCATAAAAGTCTAATGAAAGGTCGAATATTAATTTATGTAGTACCCATATATTTATTTACATTTGTTTTTGTAATATTTTTAAAACTGTTATAGTACCTGAAAAGTGTATAACATTACAAGGACATTTATCATATGTTAAAGGTTGTGAGATATTTTATGTGATTATCATAATGATGCTATTATACCATTTGAAATTCATATTACAATATAGCTTGCAAGCCACCAAAGCAGCCAAACGAAAAAGTATAATGAATAATTGTTTGATATCTATTAATGTTCATGCAACTTGAAATTCATATTTTACTATAATTTGTTAGTCATCAAAGTGACCAAACTAAAAGCTATCTTTGAATAACAAATTGTATAACATCTCTTAATATCTGCACAATCAAAATTCATTGTATAGTAGTTTTTTAATCACCAATGTGGCCAAACTAAAATCATAGTGAATTTATAAATTGTCTAATGGCTATTAACGAGATCAACTACATATAAATTGGTGGTGCATATTCGGTTAACAATAAATTATGGGTTTATTGATTTTTCTTATTCTTATTCGCCCAAAAATGTGCATAATTTATTATCTGAATAATGAACAAAATTGGAATAATTAATAATTGTATAATGTAGATTGGTAATGTTATCCCAAGATAACATGCTTGTCTAGAAAGCAAACAAATGATTATCCAATAATGTAAAATTCAAATGCCTCAAGATTGTTTGTGTCATAGTATCTACCCAAAGGAGAACTTTGATGTTATTGTTTTCTGAATTATCTTGTTCATGTATTTAAACTCAAAGCTTAAGTGTATATTGAATTTTATTTTGTATATATATGTTGTTACTTTATTTGTATGCTTATTTTGATAATTTTATGAAGTAAATTTCTTTAAGTAGTAGAATGCTTCCGAAGCATTGATAAAATATTTTCTAGAAAAGTTATGGCTAATTTAACCACCATGAAATTTGATGGTTTAAGTAGCACTTAACGAGCAAATCTTTGAGGTAACAAACATAATGTGTGGTTAAACTTTGGGTGCAAATATGGATGTGTATCTCTTATTAAATTTACTTTGATTCTCTGCCTCCCCAAATATGGTCATTTTAAATAAGTTGTAGCAGTATTAAAAACAAGAGGAATGACAATAGATTGACCGATAAGATTGATCAAGATAAGGAAAAGAATAAAAAGTTAGAATACTCATATAGTTCATTTCAGCTTTTAAGGAGCTTAAGAGAAAATCCTACGTAGAAGGGTATCAAGAAATGATTTTTACAGGTGAATAAAACATATCATAAAAGGAACTTAAGAATGATATATTACCTTTGTGAAAGAAAACTTATCAAAAGATTATCTGAAATGCAAGGTATAGTTTGAAAAGGAAGATAAAAATTTTGCTTATACATGTTTCAAACCAAATTAAAACTGAAGTTCCCTTAAGACCTAATGGATTAATTATGATATTAGTGTTCATACTTCAAACACGATGTAGAGGTTTATGATAATTTAAATCCCAAATCAAATTGAATATTCTGGGATCTACGTACAAGGTTCTCTTTAAAGCTAGCCATTGGAGCTTAATGTTAAGACTTAGAAATTTTTTATCGTCCTGTTAACTTGATAACTAATTTATTAAGAATTTGTTTAGCCCTACATCATAATGTTGTAACTAAATGTAATATCATTAATTAATGATTAACTTCATTCTGGCAATAGAATTTTGGATCAAATATCTAGAATAAACTAGTAGGGTCCTGTTTGGGATTAAGGTGTTGTACCTTTTAAACTACAGCTGTCGTGAAAAAAAACTATAACTATGAAACGAAAGTTAATAATATATAATAAATATAACTTTGAAATAATAATTTTGAAAAAATTATTAATGATATAATATATTTTCCATCATACAAGTGAAAAATTATATTAATATAGCTTTCAAGCTACAACAGTTGGTGTTTACCAAACGCTTTACTATTATTCCTTTTAAGCTACAGTTACCCAACCTCAATCTCAAATGCACCCTAAATAATTAAATTTTACTGAATCTAGTTTTTAATTAATTGATACATGTCTACGTGACTGCATTAAGAACAAGCAAAACAAAACCAAATGAGCCACAAGAAGCTCATGTCTCCTTAAGTTAAATGTTCCGCCCTTATAGTCAATTTCTTCATCACATGCGAAGATGAATTTTCACATTATGATTATATCTATTTTCTAAAAGATAGATCTTAGTTTGTGGATACCGTTAAAGTGTATGCATACTAGGATTAATAGGCAATTAGATAAAAGGTGAAAATTAAAAGATCGTGTGAAGTGGAGAACTATGAGAAGCATAATGTCTATGTCCATTATGAAATTTCTAGTAAGGCATAGTTGTACTTTCATATATATAGTTAGAAATAAGGTAAATATGTCACTTTACCCATAAATGTTGATGTATAAATTTAAAACTTACGTATAAAAGTTAAATTTTAGGTTTCCAGTAAGGTAGATTTAAAGTCATCTTTGAAGTATGAACATACGCAGATTCTTGATATTTAAATTGCTTAAAGCACCTTGATGTTTAAGTGATTAACATAAGTAATAAGTTATAATACGGAATACGGTTTAAAGAGTTAGATATTAATGGGTATGAATTTTACAATTTTAATCATGGTTCTACAATTATAGAAGGCAACTGTCCTAAGTTCATTAAAAACATATAATGGTAAAGTTAGAGGGAGTGAATGAAGATCACAAATTTTGATTATTTAACAAGTTGGGAGGAAGTGTTGATACTTTAACTTCTTAAAATGTTGTTTTTTAATTTATCGTATAAAAATGGTAATATTGAACAGCAAACTAATGACAGTTCACTCCATAATTAAAAATCATAAATGAATTAATTGTAGAAAACCATGGAAAGTAACTTTCAAGAAGATCGGTACTTCGTATAACTATTTAGTTTAGTTATGATTTACGGTTACACAAAATGAATGTGAAAGTAGCCTTCTTGGATCAACGTGAACAACTTCTCAAATAAAGAACAAAAACAAAAAGATGTAACATTGCATACTAAAGAAGTTTTATACAAACTTAGTTAATTTTTTCCCAAACTAGTTTAAATTTTATTATACTATAATTTCCTTTGGATTTTAATGTAAATATTGATCAATGTACGTATCTAAAAGTCTATGGGAATATGTTTATACTCATGAATACGTATTAAGTTCATATTTATGAGCCTGTATATTGACAATTTTGTTTGCTATTAATAATGTTGTATGTTTGATAAAATTAAGAAATTTTCTTTCTAAGAACGTTCAAATGAAATGTATAAGAGAAATAACCTACGCGTAGAAATTTTAATATTTCTAATTAATCACGTGGATTTTAGGGTTATCTCATAATGTATACATTATAGAGTTTTTGAAAGATTCAGAATATAATTATTTCCTAAATGATTGTCCTTATGAAGGGATTTAAATTTCGTCTCATGCAACATCTAAAGAATGAATGTAGTTAAGCAAACGAAAGTTTTTTTCTTACGAGTATGTTATAGGAAGCCTAATGTATTTTTCGAGTCTACAAGATCAAGCAATAATCTTGTTTTGATGCATGGTGTAGATTTAAAGTAATCCAAAATTTATGAATTATGACTGCAGAATTTATTTTAGGATTTGGGTTGTCAACCTTATTGCCAAATCACTGAAACTTATTGTGATTATGCTGCAGTAGTCTTCTTCCATTAAAATGATAAGTACTTTATACATACTTATTTTAAAATACTTGGTCGTTAGCGAAGAGATTCAGAAACAAATGAGTGTCAACAGAATGCATAAGCATTAAGCTTATGAATATAAATTTATTAATTACGGAACTGTCACTAAAGACATTTAAGGACCGTATGGAAAGAAAAGGTCTTATATGGTGTAGTTATAAGTAATGATGTATAGATTTAAATATTTATTATTGTTTGATACTCTGGGCTCAATTATGTGTTTTTAATAATTCTTGTTTCTAATTATTCGTGTACACATATGACTTCTAATGTCTGGCAACGTGAATACTCTATGATAAAGACGTTACGGGACCTTTATAATTTCTTGCTTATAGACCATGTTAGGTCATGAAATACTAGTGTTGTGGTACATGGAAGGGAGCATGTGGCATATAATGACATACAACTGTGATGACTCGCACAAAAATTATAAACAATGGTGTTTTTTATTTTAACCTTTTAATAAATGCGCGCTAATGTTTATTAAACCATTATGAAAAATATCATATGGACTAGGTGGGAGAATGTAAAAATTTAGAAGCCTACATATTTTAATCATGGTCCGTATTGATATATTTCATAGCTTTAATAAATAAGGATATAAATTACATGAGAAGTTTATTTCTTAATAAGATTCAACTTTGATAGACAGTGAATCATAAGTGAAATAAGAAAGTCTTGTCCTCTTGTTACCTTTATAAGAAACTTTATTCCATCATTAGGATTACACCCAAAAATTTTTACGTGAAAATCAAAAGAAGCTAAGAGAGAGAAGCACAGTTTCCTTCTGCTTTCATATATTCAACAATCGAAAGCAGCTTTGGATTAAGGTACATAATTATGTTTAATGCTTTGTGAAATCATGTTATTCGAATTTCCTGTATTATGTTTTGTGATTGATTATTTAGCATAAATATTAAAGTTTATTTTACAAGCAGTACTGCTAAAGTCCAGCCAGGCAGGGCTGGGCATAAAACCCATAGCCCATGGCATGGTTCAACCTAAATCCAAATCAAATTAAATAGTTTGGATTGAGTAAATAGTGAAATGGGTTGTGTTTAGGTTTTTTCATATTAAATCATCGTAATATGATTTGGATTTGGTTAATCCATTTCACACAATTGATCATATTTTTTAAAAATTAATTTTTTAATGGTGCAGCTATTTGTACCCTTAAAATTTATTTTTTAAACCTACTTTCTTAATGAACCTATATTAAAATTTAAAATTAAAGATATTGCTCTATACAACTTTTAAAGTACCAAAAATACCCTAATATTTTATACTCAGTATAAATTTTCATCTCTTCTTCTTCATTCTTATTTTCTTCTCAAACACTAATTATTTGAAAATGCAAATTTATATATAGCATTATCACTATTCAAAATACTATAGGCTTGGCATCGTAGCATGCCAGTATGAATATTATGAAACGAAGGCAAATGCTATATATGATCTGTTAGAAATGAAGGACCTTTCTTTGGAGGTGTCCTCCGCAATTGGTTACCTCAATTAAGAATAACTAATTTTTATGTCAATTTAATTTTTCCATACCACCTTGATGTTTCATAAATGTTTCCATATTCTTGATGATTCATGAGATAAGACAAAACAGCATATACTAATAAATTTAAATATTAGTATTAATCATGCTTCAAAAGATATTTAAATTAGATGTAGAAAAAAAAAGGAACAACAAATTAACAGAGTGATTAGTGAAGCAAGTGTAATTTTTTTAATTTATTATAATTATAATTACATTGTATTTTGTACTTATTAGTATTTTTCTTTATGGGTCTTTTTGTAATATTGAATCTACAAAGAAATGGGTATAAAAAGTTTTTTTGTGGGTTCAAACAACTCCACCCTTTTTTTAGTTCCACAAATCCTAACATAAAATTATATATTTCCCAAATTACTCTTGCAACAAATTTATTCAAATTAGGATTTTATAAATTAAATAAATAACGTGGATTATAACTGTTATGTTTACCTCAGCAACTTTGCCAACATAGCGGAGATGTGGTCATATGTTGACGAATTATATACTATTGGATTGCAAATATAGTACAATTATTGGAAAATGAGAACTTATATATAGCTGTGAAATGGCCACCTACAGAGGTGGCGGCATCATGATTTTGCCAAATGTTCCTTTTTTTTATCTCTCTCTCTCTCTCCTTTTTTTTTTTTTTTTAAACAAATGTCTTACCATAGTGTAGATTGGAAAATTCTATTTATGATAATGCCAAATTTGGCTTGATCATGGTTCATTCACCGTTGTCGGCGTCGGTGGAGGAACAATCACGCCGATAGATTAAATCAATTTTGTCTTTTTTTAGCAATTAATTAAGAAATAGTATTAATTATCATCTTACATATTAATTAATTTTTCTAAGATATAAGTAGAAAATAAAAAGTCGATGAATTTTTGTATTAAATAATTTTGAAATAGAATTTAAATGTTATTTATTTAAGAAAGAAATATCAATATCAATTTTGTCATTTCAATATACATCACAATTAGATGAATAACTTACCAAGTATATCTTAAAAACTCGTTATATGGTTTTTTAGAATTATTTGATTTAGGAAGAAGTTATCACAAAATTTATTATTTATAATTTTTTTATCCATTATATTTTTTAAAAAATAATTTTTTATATTTTAATATTTATCTAATAATATTTAGTAATTAATATGTATAATAATTAAAAATTATTATGATTTCAATATAATTGAATTTATGAGAACAAAAGCCATTTGGATCATAAAACTCAAATCAAACCTAAATGGTCAAACCAAACCATGCCCATCTCTAAGCCCAAATAAGGTGGTGGGCTAACTAAAGAAGTTGACTGGACTGGAGAGGCTTTAGGAGAGCTTGGTGGAGCATTATATTGAAGACATGGTTTGGACAATGTGGTTTAGACTTTAGACTTTAGTGGTAATTTATTTTAACTTTAGTTAAATATGTATACTAAGCTTGGCCAAAAACTTATGTAGTCCAGTCCTTAGTAAATTTTATTGTGAGAGCACAAGTATATCTCATCTTAATACCTAACAATATTTAATACTAAAAAAAAATTAATGGATTCCACAATTGAATTCAAATCATATTCATAAAATACAAAAGTACAACGTACATGCGATTCACTTATAGGCTGAGTATGTGCTCATTGTTTTCCCGGGGAGGGGGGGGGCGTATGGTGTGAATGTTGGGATTATATGCTCTTTTAAAGCATATTAATTTATTTTCTGATTAATAAAATATTTGAGATATTTTCAATTGCATAAATATTTTGAATAAGGTCCGTTTAATCGTATTATATGTATTTATGTGATCATCATATGGATTCACAAAAAACATAAATACAAGTTATCTTATAATTAAATAAATTAAGTTCGCAGTTGATAAATAGAGTTTGGCGCTCTATTTATGTTTAGACTGTAGTAAATTCATTGAATGATTTGTCTTAGTCATGTATGAATTTACTGATGTAGTTTGACTACATTGAGTTGGATCACATATGAGATTTAATTAACCTTAAAATGACTGTCAGACTTATTAAATATCATAGGCATTGACTTTACTGTAATCTTAATCTTGAGTTACTTATGATTTCATAATTGTAATTGTTATTCCATTTGAGTTACCAATGGGCACGACACACAATTGTGGTCAAGATTACCCGGTATCTTGGTGGGAGCAATTATGAGTATTGGAGTTATAGATTAACAATATAGAATTTGTACGACGCATCTCTTGATGGGTTTTCGGCACTTGATCATAGAATTCTCTAGATCATTAGAGAAAACCAGTAAGTATCAAGGAACAAAATGTAATTAAATTGATTGGACAATTGAGATATCGATTTAATTAACGATGTGATACAAAGGATTGAGCAGTAAAGAAATCAGTGTGGCTTGGGACGAATTATTATTCGAGCATACAATTATGGAGGTCAGTTCCAATCTTTTAGTGGAGCAGATTTGGAATTAAATAATTGGGCTAACTTAATTACATGCCTAATTATTGTAGCTACTATTGTATGTTCCCAAATGCTCTTAGTGGGGCGTATGGTGTGAATGTTGGGATTATATGCTCTTTTAAAGCATATTAATTTATTTTCTGATTAATAAAATATTTGAGATATTTTCAATTGCATAAATATTTTGAATAAGGTCCGTTTAATCGTATTATATGTATTTATATGATCATTATATGGATTCACTGAAAACATAAATACAAGTTATCTTATAATTAAATAAATTAAGTTCGCAGTTGATAAATAGAGTTTGGCACTCTATTTATGTTTAGACTGTAGTAAATTCATTGAATGATTTGTCTTAGTCATGTATGAATTTACTGATGTAGTTTGACTACATTAAGTTGGATCACATATGAGATTTAATTAACCTTAAAATGACTGTCAGACTTATTAAATATCATAGGCATTGATTTTACTGTAATCTTAATCTTGAGTTACTTATGATTTCATGATTGTAATTGTTATTCCATTTGAATTACCAATGGGCACGACACACAATTGTGGTCAAGATTACCCGGTATCTTGGTGGGAGCAATTATGAGTATTGGAGTTATAGATTAACAATATAGACTTTGTACGACGCATCTCTTGATGGGTTTTCAGCACTTGATCATAGAATTCTCTAGATCATTAGAGAAAACCAGTAAGTATCAAGGAACAAAATGTCATTAAATTGATTGGACAATTGAGATATCGATTTAATTAACGACGTGATACAAATGATTGAGCAGTAAAGAAATCAGTGTGCCTTGGGACGAATTATTATTCGAGCATACAATTAAGCAAGATAACTAGTTATTTGGGTCAAAAGTCTAAATATATTATTTAGTGGAAAGCTCCATTAATATGCTTGAGTGTAAAGGGCCTTGTGTTATTTTACAAGGTGGGCCCCTATAACACAAGAACAAGTAAAGTGACTTTTGTTTTAATTATTTTTAATTTAAATCAAAAGGGATTTAATAGAATTAAAAAAATAAATAAATATGGAGCCTAGGATTTCCACTAGATAGAAATATAAAAGGTCTTATTTTCTCCCAAAAGAAAAAGAGCAGTTACTTTATACAGATCAGAGAAAATTTTTTTTCTCTCTATTGTTGAAAGAAAAATTTTCTCGTGCTAGTTGATTTAGTGGTGATAAAGGCGCCCACACGTCAAGTGCAGATCAAATTTGAGTCATAACCTGAAAGATTATTTGGTGGCGGATCATGATCTAACAAGAGTGGTGGTGACGGATCGTGATCTGGAAGCTTAAATCACCTTAGCGGAAAAAGCCAAATCGAATTTTCAAGGTACAATTTCTAGATTACAAATTCTTATATATTATATGAGAGCGATCCTAAAAGTTTTTATAAAAAATTTAAAAAACTAATTTTTCTCCAACAATAAACTTATTGGCCAGAAGCCATTTTCGCCGACCATCATATTCCACTAACATGCATTATTGTGGAAACCAATTTGCTTCTTTTACACAACAATTATCGATTTTTATTTTCTAAGGAACAAAAATCGATTTTAATTTAATCAAACAACCTAATTTCAGTTGTAAAATGGTTATTTACGACCGGCCAGCAACAGGTAACACGAATTCTAATAATAGATAGAAACTCTCAAATGCTGAAATGCAGATCAGTACCCCACTCCTCAACCACGCCAATCACATTCTTATGGATTTACCTATTAGGGAGCATGATCAGGTGTCCAATTTACTGTGCGGGCCTGCATGCATGTCAAGCTGTTATTGGCGGGCTGTGGGCCTCACAGCTTAGCTCCCCCCAATGGGAGCTCGACACGCTAGTTACTTGTCGTATCGTTTGCTGTTACTAACGTTAATTGTAACATAGCGTAGCAAGAGCCACAAGGACGGCTTGGGGGAGACCAAAGTCCCCTTACTGTCCCGTATGAGAATGGATGTTGATAATCCTCACCGATTAAGTTTGCAAAAGTAATGCTTGTGAGGGCAGCAGCCTACCACTTCGACCAAGGCCGAAGCGGCAACTTCTCAGAACTTAAGCTAAGGTAATGAATCACAGATTGCCAAGCTATTGGGCTTGGGCTTAAGCCTTTACTCCTAATATCGACGGACAACGACAATAATAGCAGATTCATCATCGGCATTTCTGAAACTTGCCAACAGAGCTTACCAAATTTATCCATAATTTATTGTCAAATTGTTAATGGTTGGATTGAGATTTATTTATTTATTTTGCAAAATATAAGGCCAGGAGTTTAAGTGGAAAGTTAAGTTGGACAGTTCAGAAGTCAAAATCGGCGTGCGAATTTGCAATTAATTTATTTGTATTACTTTAAGCATCATATATAACAGTGTCGATCAAAAAAACAAAAAAAGTATCATATATAACAGTGATAGTTGATTTTCTTTTTTTAAAGTTGTCTATACTTGACTGGATGAGATTGGCGTGCCATTTCTTAGTGATTTAGCTTTTATATATTTTGCTATTTTTGTCAGAATAAATCTAGCAATAACTCAAAACTTTATTTAACAAGGTAGCTGGTACTTACTAATGGAACATATATACCTTCATTAATCAATGATTGTCTCTCCTCTTCTAAGTGTCGTTACTTTCTTTGTCCTTTAAATTCAGCATTTAATTCTAGCACAAATAGTCTATCAGCCTCAAGAAATTTGAAGGTTAAGTTGCTTACAGGATTAAAAATGGCGGATCAAAATGGCTTGGAAACCAAAGTGTCAGCAGCCCTCAATTGCATCGATCTCTCAGACCCTGATATCCAAAAATCAGCTGCTTCACTCAAACAGGTGAATCAATATGTTCTATAAGTGCATTTGATTAATTAATATTTGTAGATTGATCGTTAACTTCATTCTTTTTGTTATTTGGGGGGAAAAAAAAGTCAGGCATGCATGGATTCAGGATTTTTCTACGTAATAAATCATGGGATAAGCAAGGAATTTATGGATGAAGTTTTTGCCCAAAGCAAGAAGTTTTTTGAGTTGCCATTCGATGAAAAGATGAAGCTCTGGGTAGAGAGAAACCGAGGCTACAAGCAACCTTTGAAAAATCAGTTCTTTGATCAAGAAACTAATCAACAAGGTCAGCAGCGATTTCAATCACGACATTTTTCTCTTACAGTTTTTAAGTTTTAACATTTATTTCCTGTAGCTTGTGGGTTTTACTCCATCAGATACTTACTCTTATTGTCAAGATTTTCACCAAGAAGCTGATGCGAGCCACAAGACAATTACTATTTTTGGTTGAAGTTTCGATATTTAGAGGACAACAGTGTAGTATAAAAATTACATGAAGTTAGTGTTAAAATCTAAAGACCATAGGGAGAAAGTGTCAAATCTCCCTTCAAAAAATAGGTAGTAACTTAAAGTTGACAAAATTTATAGTTTTGCAAAATAATAATGAATGGATTCATAACGCTTAATTCATTAAACTATCTCACTAACCTCGCAATAACTTTTGACCATCACCATCTTGGAGTATGCCTGAACACTAAATGTTATTGTAATTTTTATTTCGTATTTTCATTAGGTTTCATGTCAAGGACTCATTTGTTAGAGATGAACGAACTTGTACTTATTATTGAAAATAAAAAAAACGTGTGGTTCAAATCGATTGCTTTTGTATTTTATATCTTTTTTTTTTTGTTGTGACTACGGTAATTTAGAAATATCACACTCCACCATCTAACACTATTAAATGATTGGATTTTATTAATTTTATTGACTTCTGACCATCTAATGTTTACAGTACACTTAAAGTACCATAGTAGAGCTGTTTTCTTCTTTGTTATGTTCAATTTATTATTATTATTATTGCTTTTAATCAGATGCGCAAGTCAAAAAATTTTCTTGATGGAACTTTTGGTCATTTTCAATTCTTTTATTTTGTTATTTTGACTGTCAAAGCTCATGGAGAGGCGTACAGTTTAGTTGGTCCCGAAACTGAAGATGATCTTGATCCAGAAAAGCCTTTATGCGGCCCAAACGTTTGGCCTTCGGCTGGTAATTAGCTAGAATTTACTCATTCTTTTATTCTTCTCAATCCCCTTCTTCTTATTTTCTTATTTCACTTTCCAAAAAATTCGATTATCGAAAAAAAAATATACATTGAACCTTATCCTCAGAAAACAGCTACCGCACCGCTCAAACAGAATAAGAGCACTAAATGAAAGTTTTACTTTCCTATAAAAAAAAAAGAATAAGAGCACTAAATAGAAACTTTAATAATAAAAATTAATGTTGTGGACTCAGGTTGTGGGGTCATAAAGTAGTGACAGACAGGTCCCACAAAAGGTTACTTATATAGGCTTACATTAAAAAATTATAGGGAGACAAAAAGTTAGATAAAATACTGATAAAAATTAGGATCAGTAAAATGTCAGGCTTCGGGTTCGATTTGTCAATCATCATGGCATGTCTTTTGTCTAGGCAAGCTCGGCCCCACTCATATTGGACTTTCCTCGGACTAGGTTAAAAAGTCTAAATTTTACGTCAAATATTTTTTCAATTTTTTTTTCATTATGTTTCATAAATTTATAATGTATAATTTTTTTTTTCTTGGTTTAGAATTTAAAAACTGAGCTTATAAAATTTAGAACTATAAATATATGCTATGTGTGGGTTAAAATATTAAAAAAAATATATTTTAATTTATTTAATTTTTAAAGTATTTTTAGGATTTTGGACTGGGCTCGGGCTTTTAGGTGAAGCACAAACCTGGCCTGAGTATTTATGAAACATATTCGGTTTGGACAGGCTTTCTCAGCCATGTCCAACAAAAATAATTTCACTTAATTGTCAACAAATTAAAATGGATCCAGCCTGTATTCCATTTTTGTCAATATATTATCTAACTTTTAGTCTCCCCCTGGTTCTACTTTGACAATTTTTCCACCAGATTTCCGATTTAGGTGTACGTGTAGTAATAAAACAATACACATGAATTTATACTAGTTAAGATCGTATAGGAGTTGGTATTCCTAAAAATATATAGAACATCTAATAAAAACGAATTAAAATAAAAAGTGATTTGCTCGGATTCCCCTTCAAAGAAGAAAAAAAAAGAAGAAAAAAATCATAATTGATGAACAATTGATTCTAAGCAACTAATTTTTTTTGTAAGAATTGCTCGAAGATATGTGTATTAATTTCCAATGCTGTATATTTTTTAAGCAATTGTTTATGTGATGTTGTTTTAGATGTTTTGCCTGGATGGAAAGAGACGATGCTGAGATACCAACAAGAAGCATTGTAAGTTTTCACGAGAAATGTTAAGAACCTTATGGGTCGTTCTCCCAAAGATTAATTGATTAATACCAAGAGCATTCTACTGCTCATGATTAATTACATTTGCCATTTTTTATTTCAGAAATTTGGGAAGAAAAATTGGAAGAATAATAGCCCTGGCTCTTGATCTCGATGTTGATTTCTTCGATAAACCAGAAATTCTTGGCAACGCTATGCCATACGTCTCATTTAATCATTATGGAGGTTATGTCTCTGATCATCCCTAATTTTTGTTGCAATTAATTCCAAGTACTATCTTCAGATTTACTTAACTCGCATTCATATTTTTCTTGTATATTTAGTCCAAGATGCTGATCCTTCAAAGGAGTACATTCTTGGAACCCCAGCTCATAGTGACCCTTCCCTAATTACCCTTTTGGCAACGGATGAAGTCCCAGGTCTTCAAGTACGGGAAAAAAATTCAATTTCCATAAACAATATCATACATACAATTCACTACTATACCTTTGTATTTTAATGAAATTTTTGTTATCATTATTTCAGATATGCAGAAACATACATGCTAATCCTCGAGTATGGGAAAATGTAGCACCGTTAAAAGAGTAAGTTAATCATGAGAAAAACAATTTGCTCTCACTAAAAATTTGATGCATAATATCCTTTTTTTTAATTAATTAAAGTTTGACAGCATTCTCTAATTAAGTATTTCATTTTCAGTGCTTTTATTGTCAATATTGGAGATATGTTGGAGAGGATGAGCAATTGTGTTTTCAGGTAAGATTCATGTTGGATTTCTAATGAGTTCTCCTAGAAATTTTAATGTAGTTCCGATAAACATGGTGGTGGAAGAAAAAAATTCCGAAGAAAATTGAATGACTCATTCAATTTGAGCAAAAATTTTTGCTTGAAACATCAACAATTTCGTTGATGATTGCATCTACAAAAACTAGCCAATTTTTTATTATATATATATATATATATTCATCCTGTATCTAACAATTTTATTCTTGAACTTGAGCGTAGGTCCACAATGCACAGAGTCCTGTTTCGCCAAGAGCGATACACCGTAAGACTAATAATATACTCTTTCTACTTCTCTTTATAAGTAATACTTCAAATACCAATGAATTATTCGTGCCATTTATAAATTGAATGATTAATTTTTACTAATTTTATGGTTTTCAAAACCTGAAGGCACTTCATTATCATTGATGTTTTGATGATTCATTTAATATTGTCATGTTGCGATTTTTATGCCACAACTATTATGCAAGATAAATTTTAATTATTAAGAAAAAAATTTACGGGTGTTTGATAAATAACACTAGCTGCTAATTTAAAATACTTAATATCAATTATAAAGCTCTATTTTTTTTTCACTAAATAGCTTTAGAAAATAATAAACTGTATCATTAAATTTTAATTGTAGATGTTTATTAAACACTTTGCCTGCTTTCAAAATTAAACTACTAAAAAAAATGAAACAAACGTTCTAGTTATCGTATCATTTATAACATATCAAACCTTTCTCTCCCTTTTTGTTATTTTGTGGTAATTAATTTTCCTTCTTTCTCGGACAGATTGCCTATTTTGTATATCCAAGTAACGATGCCATGATTGAGTGCTTTCCGACATGCAAATCAGAAGAAAAACCTCCCAAGTAAGTCGATAGCCTTAGTTTTGTTCTATGAAATAATCTTCAGATTGGAAAGCTTCTTTAATGCCATTAATTCTTTCCATTAATCTGTTTTTCAATTAAATAACTATTTTTGTTCTTTAGAATGTATTTTTCCTATGAAAAGTTTTTGAGAAATTGTTATATATAATGGCATGCTTAATTTATTGATCGAACTAGATCTATTGTCCAACATTATACAGATATTTTATTTGTCCAAAATAAAACTCAAAAAAAAAAAAAACATTTTTCCACCCTTACCATGGGTAATCTAGCCCAAAAGCTATTCTGTGTAAACATGTTACTCATTTTGTTGTTATTAAGAAAATATAATGTTATCCTCAATAATGACACTTATTTTTATTATTATCTTTTCAGGTATCACCCCATCAAATGCAAAGATCTTTTCAACATTATCTTCAAGAATGTTGCTGATGGTAAAACCGCAAGAGACATCACAGAAGCTTGATTTGGACGCAAACCTTGGATGTGATGTTGAAAACGCTGTTGAATAAATCTAGATCAAAATATGCGAGTAAATTTCGACATAATTAATGACGTAATAAAAATTGTATTTTTGAATTTGATGATGTAATGGAATTTCTCCGAATTATTCCTAAAGTATAGCCTAGTTAGTTTAGTCTTTTACCGTAAATATAAGAGGTCAAGGTCCAATTTCAGGGAGATGCATTCGATAATCGAAAAGTGAATGGCATAACAATTAAATAATAATAATAATAATCTCTGAGTGAATTCTAAGTGAGGCTATAAAATACTCTTTTGAGACTTTCCTTTTAAGTAATGCATAAATTTGATAACTCTACCCATGTGATTGGTCCGTATAAATGCATGCATATTAAAGAAGCAGACACTTGTTGAGAGAGTTTTGTCGTTTTAGTGGTCTTACTCAACTCAAATTTGAATTAGTCAGTGTTCAATATAATCTTCGAATACTAAATAATTTAATACACTAAAAAAAGAAGCAGGTACTGCAGAGACTATATTAAAAATAATATTACCCCCCCCCCCCCCCGGCGGAAAAAAAAAAGGAAAAATACACAAAGCAGCCACAATTCCAAATGCTGGGCAATTCAGATTCATTCCAAATATTATTACAATCATATATAACATGATTTCGTACAATAGTAAGCGACACTATTAGCAACAAACATAATAAGCCTTAATAAGCGTCGAATCAACCCTTATGTTTTATGTCAGAATTTAAGCTTGGACAGTGTACCCACCCCACGCATCCCCTCCAACCAATCCTCAAACTTTTATTTATTTTTCCCGAGGAAAGCCCTACGACGTACGGATAATTTACCTTCACTCCACTCATATAAATACTCGCCTCGATTCGACTGATGAAATGAAACTAGTGACGTGCAGAAGAGAAGCCAGCGCTGGAATTGCAACAGGCGTCTATTATTGAATTTATCTGATCCGATAGTATTAATTTTGGAAACATACATACGATGTGAGTTTTGTGCAAATTACATAAATTAAAAGCTACAGAGCATTATAAATTACCTAACAGATTAATACTCAGCTAGTTAAGCTACAAAGCATTCACTTCGTTTGATTTCATCTTGTCCCTCTCCTTTATAAAAGTTGTATATGTTGGAGTATCAAGTTCTATAATAGCTAGCTCATTTGAGCTTAGAACATGCAACTTATATTTTACGTTAAGAATTATTTTGCTTTTCATTTAAAATAATGATAATCATAATAATTTGGATTGAATAAATATTTTTTGCCTATGTGGTATATAAATTGTATAAGATTGGAAATTTTTATATATAAATATTTTTCTCATTCAAAATAATACAACCATATTTATCATTAATTATCTTGTATTTCAAATTATTTATTTTCTTAGATCATTTTCATTTTAATATATGATGCAACAACAATGACGCAATTTTATGGCCGTACTTTCGACGTTTCTACATCCTCCAAAAAAAGAAAAAAAGAAAAAAAAAACACATCACTCACCATATTAATAAATCAGTTTAAGTGTCACACCATTTGTCATTCTCCAATTCTCTCCTCTTTCAATTTTGCAACCCTCGACTTCTGAATCGGCTTAGGGATTGAAAAAAATGTTATCTATATAATTATAACCCACCCATAAAAGCACGCATAATTAATCAATGGGCTGCTGATTTCTCTTTCTTAAAAGAGAATTTTGTAAGGAGATTGAACAAATGCCAATTCATGTTAAAGATCACAAATACAATTCAAGCCAGACAATTTTTTTTGGGCTATGGCTATATTGGAGTTAATCTATAGTAGAGTATGAATCTCACCTACACATGTAAAGTGATAAATAGTAAAAAACTTATTATAAATTTGATCGTGTGGTTATGAAGGAATATTCTACCTTAGAGCGGTTCTAATATAACCGAATCCTTTTTCTTATTATACTACTTAATGTGCATTGACTTTTCAGTAAAACAAGCATTGTCATGCTGTGGAGAAACACTTTCAATTTAATTTTGACAAGTGAGAGAGAGGGATGAGGTCGTCCAATTAAATTAGAAAATTTACAAAACTGATCACAAAAATTTTACATTTTTCACAATTGACCCTTGGAGTTTATTTTTATCAACATTAGCCAAACAACACATCAAGTGACGAAAATATCCCTCTCATTCTCACCAAGCTTCCTCTCTCTAACCAAACGATTTCTCAGCAGCCATCAGAGTCCATCCTCAGCAGCCAGTGGCTTCCTACAGTACATCAGAGTCCATCCTCAGCAGCCCATATCACCAAAATTAAGGCCAAGATCTAAAATCAACGATTAGTTCAAAAACTTAGATTTTATTTCATGCTCTATTGTGTGTTCTTGTTTTATATTGTTGTTCTTTTGTTGTGTTGGTGATGAAGATGGAAGATTGAAGTGTTTGTGATGTTGGTCGTGTGGGTGATGGGATGCCAATCACATGAATTTAGTGTTATCTTCACAAAATTCGTGTGATGGATTGTTAGCATGGTACCCATCGTACCTGATCAAGTGTGACAGCACGCCTGTCACACCTGATTTGCATGACAAGCGCGCACCTATCGCTTGCGCATATCAAGTGCGAGCCTGTCGTACCTCGAGCGCCTATTGATGCAACAGGTAACCCGTTACACCAAGTTACGGTTTCTTTTTTAAGTGTGAGGTTATTAATTTGTTATAGATACAATATGATAATGTTATAAATGTAACAGATACAATGCAAAGTGTGAGGTTATTAATTTGTTATAGATACAATATGATAATGTTATAAATGCAACAGATACAATGCAAAATCCAAAATAGTATAGTATGATTTAGCAGGATTGAGAAATGAATTGAGCATAATGAAGTTGGCTTATGCCGATCACTTCCTCAGGCGTATTTCGAGTATGTGTAAATTAACTGCAATTGTAAAAGTCATCCAGAAAAACTTAACAAAAGGCAGTTGCAACTGTTCAGGCAAGACATATCTGAGCATTTCTTGGAGTTCTGAAGCTTCCATTCAGTAGCGTAATTTTGCAC
This sequence comes from Citrus sinensis, assembly GCF_022201045.2. NCBI lineage: Eukaryota > Viridiplantae > Streptophyta > Magnoliopsida > Sapindales > Rutaceae > Citrus > Citrus sinensis. Next base: position 28,092,937 of record NC_068558.1, on the reverse strand, counting down.
AATGTGTTGCTTATGCAAGTGGCCCATGGAGAATATACGGAGAAAGATCAGTTATGGTTTCAAATTGGCGACCATTTGATACACTTATCAATTGGAGAGTGGTGCCTAGTTACGAGACTTTCCGATGGTGAAAATATTGTACTAAAAAAAGCCAAAAATGGTGCATAGGCTACTGAATACATATTTTGATGATTTGTTTCACAACATCAATCTCAAGCAATTCGGCTCCAGATTTGAGGACTTGAACTTCAAGGTTATGGACGACATTGACACACTAAAGATCACACTCTTTTATTTTGCAGATAGAGTACTAAATGGAAGAAAATCTCATTGTCAAATCAATTTCTCATTGCTTAACCAAGTGGATGATATAGATCACTTCCGAAATCATCCATGGGGTCATTTGTTATGGGAAACGATATATGACAGTCTTGACAATGTATTAAACGACAAAGATGAGAAATTGAAGAAGTCTCGCTTGGAAAAGCCAAGTTATAAAATTAAAAAGCACAATGTTTATGGCTTTACATCTAGGTTCCAGTGCATTGATAATTTTTTTTGGATTAATTAGTTTTGTAATATTTTAGTTTTGTAATATTAAATATTTAATGGTAGGTTTTATGACTTTCTCACTTTGGTTGTTACAGGCTTGGATTTTCGACACGATCGGAGGCTTGCCGTCAGCATAGGTTGTGAAAACGAAGAAGAAGATTCCTCGCATCCTGCAATGGAAACCTATGGCTTCTTCTAAAATAAACTTTGTTGAAATTTATTCGTTGTTGAATGACAATTCTTATACATATAAGTAATATATATTGGTAAATGTATAGTACTACTTTTCACATTACTAAATACTAAATGATTAGACTAACTTACAATTTTGGCTGAATTTATGGCAGGGGAACGGTTTACAAACCATTAAGTCGGACGCAAAAGAGAAAGCCTAAAAATATTGGCAGAATTTATGGCAAAGGAACGATTTACAAACCATTGAGCTGGACTTAAAGAAGAAAGCCTAAAAATATTGGCAGATTGTAAAGGATTACGTGCTACATATTCCAAGTTGGGTCCATAATGTGGGTATCCTATAGTGCATCAAACCACCAGTATTTATTAGTTAATTAAAAATCAAAATTTTTTGGCTTATTATTTACTCATTTTTAATGTTACTTTCTACAGCCTAAACCTTCAATTAACGCGCCGCCCATATTGTTAGATGAGTACTCATTAATCCAGCCATAATTTTTCTATCATAAAACTATTGTTGCAATATTTTTCTAAAGTGATCAACAAGATGAGTAATCTACAATTTTTACGGTTCCCTCATGAAAGAATTTATGGTCTCTACGATGTTGGTGGTAAGAATACTGCATCTCCTACCATCGAACTCATACATTACCCAATCATATGTACCTACATTATTCTCTAAGTAATTAGCCACACCTGAGTGCAACATCTATAACCCCTCAAGTGGTTTTTTAAATTCTTTATGTCCATATGCTTTTGCTACATTTACAAAGATAGGCTTAAATTATCTCGAACAGTTTTGGACATCCTGAATTTTGACTGTTACTTTTGACATGGTAAAAGCAAACGCCATGGGCATCATTGCAAAATACTTTAAGAACTGCTCTCCTGATAGTGCATTGGTTAGAGATAATTATTAAGTCTGACCTATCGCCAATCACTCTATGCAACTTCGCCATAAACCATTCCTAAGCATCATTATTTTCCAAATCCAATACCCCAATGGTTAACAGATACAATTGATTGTTTCCATCTAAACATATTGCCACAAGCATGCTCCATAGATAAAGTCCCTTTAGATGAGTGCCATCTACAACAATCACCAGCTTAATGTACTACTTGAAACCCTTGATAGAAGATCCAAGAGCTACAAAGTAGTATAAAAAATTACTATTTCCATCCAGTTCGAGATGAGTAACTGTATCCTCATTTGCTTTAGTCAAAATGTAAGAGTATTTTGGAAGCAAGTTGTATGATTCTGCAGGATTCCTTCAAATTATTTCCAGACTAACTTCTTTGGCCTGATATGCCTACTGTTATATTAATTGAACACTATATTCCTGTTGCATATATGCTCTAATGTCATTCAGAGTGTATATCATTTTTTCCTAGATATACTTATCTACGATAATATGACCATCAAACAATACATCATTATGACAAGTGTGTACATTATCAATTCTCCTCACCACCCAAGGAACATTTTGCTTGTTCGAACTTCCCGTTACTCGAATACATAATTTACATGATTCTAAAGAATAATGGGCCTCGAAACGTGTCATTGTGGACCGTGCAATTTTGAAATCAAACTTATCCCTAAAGGCAACCTTGTGTAGTTGTAATATTAACTCATTCTTTTCAGCGAATAGTTTAGCCACACCAATATCATCTGAGTCAAAACTGCTAACAAAGTTTGGAGCAACTATGTTTGAAAGCAAAATTGGAGCAAGACTTATGAGGGGGTCAATCCTCATTCTCAAACGGGCCATTAGAGAAATATATCAGTTGTCTCTATTATTCATAGAAATATCGTCTTAATGCTCATCCTCATCATTAATAGGAATATTGGAATGACCAATGCCCTTATCATTAACTGCACTATTGAAGTGAATGCCCCTCATACTATTAGATGGTTCCACACAAATATTATCTACTTCTGTGTTGCTAATGTCATCAATAGAATCATCACTATTGCGGATATTATTGTTGTGAAATGGAGAATAATATTGCTCTAACGATGTATCGTTAGTGGTAACATCTCTTCTACAATATCCACTAACATAATGTCGTTGTCATCAATGGTGTCATTATTGTCATGGAGTGGAGAGTAATGTTGCTATAACGACATCGTCCTTAGCAACACATCTTCTTCAATATCAGGGACAAACATGTTTGCTCTAAAGGAAGTTTCAGTTTCGATAGGTGGCTCAAGATCTTGGCTCGAAACTCGAGGAGATGTGGTAAGAAATATAAGGATGCATCCATAGTTGGCCACATCAGAGGACATATGTAAAATAATCTTGACTATTTCATCATTAAATATGTCCATGGGTAGTCAACATGTACGATAGATTGTGTTACTAGACCTTAAAGTTGTCTTCATCATAATACTACATTCATTAGGATTTATCTATAAGATCTTATATACTCTTGCCAAAAACTAATCAAACATACAATTTTTCTGAGCTAAAAAAGTTGTATTCTTAACATTCACATACTCCATACAGTCATTTGCCAACATTTCCACCAACCATCATGATACAATTGAAGCATAACTGAATCCATTAAACCTGAAATTATAAAAAAATATATATAACTACCCACTATAAAACATAATAAATAGAATATGCAACACATTTTATATACTATTCTACATAACATTAAAAAAAATTTAAAAAAAACTATAAATTGGTGTGATAGGATAAATTAGGCTTGACTGGCACACTTGTTCCACCTGATCTGTGTGCGACAAGTGCCTGTCGCACTAATTTTGTGGGACAGGCACTAAAAGACAATTGCACCAAAACTCTCTTGTCGCACCAAATCAAGTCAACAAACACCTCTTAACACTTGGTGCTACAAAAACAAAGCATAAACAATCTAAGAAATATTTCATCAAACATCTAATGTGCAATACTTCTATAAAAACCAAATTCCTTTCAATTAGCTTAGGTGTTGGGCTCTAATTCAATTTGTTAGAATCGTGTCGGATTGGCGTTGGATCCAGAAGGATTTGGGTATATTTGACCGGAATTCACTTTTGCCGTCACCGTCGCCGTTCGTCGTTGCCAATGATGATCCAAGAGAGAAAAGCTGCTTATGGCTTGATGAAGAGGGAGAAAAGTTTAGGTTGAAATTTAAGGTAAAAAACTTATGTTTGGCTAGTTATGATAGGAAAAAATTACAAGGATTAAATGTGAAAAATGAAAAAGGTTTTTGATCATTTTTGTAAATTTTCCAATTATATTTAACTATCTAAACCGTGAAATCTTCATCTCTTACTTTAATAAAGTAAGGGATAGTTAAAAGACAACAAAATTACAAAACTACAATACAATATGTATATTTTATTCGATAATATATTAGAATCTATGATTTTTTGTTTTTCACCCTGTCCCTCACAATATTAAAGTAAGAAACTCCTTTCTAGATACATATAATCATTCTCCAGTGCGGAAGCCCATACTTTTTTTAGTGTGGACACCTCTTAAACAGTGCGGCTTAAGAAAGTCAAAAATTATCTCTCTTAACCCCATAGTGTAAAAGTGTGTCCGCATAAAAAAAAATAAAAAAATGAGAGCGTCCATACTACAAAAAGACTATATATATAAATATAATATACATCATGAAACAATTTTCATCTAATTAAATTTTTATCCATCATGACGATATTTTTTATTAACCAATAACGCTCACTCTTAAAATATTATGAATACTATTAGGAAAATTATAAATTGTTAAATTTCTCATAAATAATTTTTGTGTTTACTATTTTCCAATTGAAAACTTGAACTACATGTTAAGAACTTGAAATCTCTATGTTAGTAAAAGGGAAATGAGAAAAGAAATTATTTAACTAAATTTAATTTATTGTGTTGTAATCGAAGCACTATTAGGACTTGACTGACTTTAATTGTAGCAGCCATCGCTTAATCTTCTACTTTTCACCACAAAATTTATTTTTTTTTTTAATTTCAAACAACATAGTCTATCAAATATCAATTACTTAAATGACATACATATTTTACCTACTTAATTTTTATAATTTTTGTCAAAAATATTTTATTACACTTCTCTCATAACTTCTTGAAACGTACATTGTTAAAAATTAACCCTCCCTATTAATTTACCTCACAATCTATCTACCACTGAAATCACATATATAAGAATTGTGTAGCGATTTGCATATAGCCACTAAAACATTAACGGTGAGTAGCCCCTTCCTAAAGCTTTTTCTTATGTGTTAGCACATGTAATAGTTTGTGTGCTATATAAATGACAAAAGTGTGTTCGTTTTTAAGTATTATTTATTCTCTAAAAAAAATCTCAATATAATATTTTCAAATTACAACTGACATTTGGACTTTAGTTTAGAAAATAAGTTACATGATGATCACAACTCATTTTATTGATAATGACTAGTGTTTACATTGGAAGATTATCAGTTTCAGTGTGAATGAAGACCATAAAGGGAAGATGATTTGCAAAAAGATTGAGGCTTGTTTGCTTGAATGGAGAAAAGAGAGGGTGTGTGGAATACATGTTGATAATGCGTTGGGCAATTATATTGCTATTGGATTAAGTGAAGAACCAAATGCTTATGTGGAAGAATGCTGATGCACTTGTGTTGCGGGGTGATTACATGCATGTCCGTTGCTATGCACATATCTTAACTTTTATTGTCATTGGGGCATTGAAAGAGTTGCGTGCCTCAGTTACCAGTATTTAGAATGCTGCGAAGTATGTGAGATCATCCACTTGAAGGATGAAAGCATTTAAACAGTGTATGGATCATGCGAAAGGCTCGAATGAAATTGTGGTTTTGGATTATATTCCTAGGTGGAATTTCCCCTGTTAGGTGTTGATGATTGCTTTGAAGTTTCAGGCGGCATTTGAGAGGATTGTAGTATTGGATAAACCTTATAAAGCATAATTTAAAGAGGAAGAAAACGAGAAAAGAAGGGTGGGATCACTGGGCTTGAAGATTGGGAAAGTGCCAAACAAATTATGACATTTTAAAAAATCTTTTATGATGTTACACTGACTTTTTCAACTTCTTTGAGTGTGACTTTTAATTTTTCAACCTCTTTGAGTGTGACTTTTAATTTTTGTTATGATACAATTGGTTTAGTTGATAATTCTTTGAGTGCATAAGAAAAGAGCAAAAATATCTATGTGAATTTGATGGCTTCTAGTGTGAGGGGAAAAATGACAAATATTGGGAGTGTATAGAGAAAATTAGAAAAATCTTAGTTATTGGCTCAATACTTAATCCACGTTGTAAAATGTATTTTACTAAACATATTTTTGGTATGATTTTTTCCAATGATAGTGCAAAGATTGAAGAAATGATCGCAGTAATTGATGATTGCTTTGAAGTTTCAGGCGGCATTTGAGAGGATTGTAGTATTGGATAAACCTTATAAAGCATAATTTAAAGAGGAAGAAAACGAGAAAAGAAGGGTGGGATCACTGGGCTTGAAGATTGGGAAAGTGCCAAACAAATTATGACATTTTTAAAAATCTTTTATGATGTTACACTGACTTTTTCAACTTCTTTGAGTGTGACTTTTAATTTTTCAACCTCTTTGATTGTGACTTTTAATTTTTGTTATGATACAATTGGCTTAGTTGATAATTCTTTGAGTGCATAAGAAAAGAGCAAAAATATCTATGTGAATTTGATGGCTTCTAGTGTGAGGGGAAAAATGACAAATATTGGGAGTGTATAGAGAAAATTAGAAAAATCTTAGTTATTGGCTCAATACTTAATCCACGTTGTAAAATGTATTTTACTAAACATATTTTTGGTATGATTTTTTCCAATGATAGTGCAAAGATTGAAGAAATGATCGCAGTAATTGATGATTGCTTTGAAGTTTCAGGCGGCATTTGAGAGGATTGTAGTATTGGATAAACCTTATAAAGCATAATTTAAAGAGGAAGAAAACGAGAAAAGAAGGGTGGGATCACTGGGCTTGAAGATTGGGAAAGTGCCAAACAAATTATGACATTTTTAAAAATCTTTTATGATGTTACACTGACTTTTTCAACTTCTTTGAGTGTGACTTTTAATTTTTCAACCTCTTTGATTGTGACTTTTAATTTTTGTTATGATACAATTGGCTTAGTTGATAATTCTTTGAGTGCATAAGAAAAGAGCAAAAATATCTATGTGAATTTGATGGCTTCTAGTGTGAGGGGAAAAATGACAAATATTGGGAGTGTATAGAGAAAATTAGAAAAATCTTAGTTATTGGCTCAATACTTAATCCACGTTGTAAAATGTATTTTACTAAACATATTTTTGGTATGATTTTTTCCAATGATAGTGCAAAGATTGAAGAAATGATCGCAGTAATGAAAGGCTTGTTGAATTCACTTTTTGATGTATACAGTAGATAGGACTCCTCACCACCATTGCATAGTGAGAGTTTTCCTAATAGTAGTGCCAATGATAGTGGTGGCGATTCTAGTTCTTCTCCATATCTTGTAGATGACACGGACCGACAACAAGGGTACATAATAGAATATGGTGATAACGCCCTACGAGTTGCTCGTTCTTTCCTTGAATATGCTAAGAAAGTTTTCATTTAGAACAAGGGCAAGCTTGTGTCAACTGAGGTGGAAAATACTTACATGACTCAATTAAAGATCCTAACAATGATAAACTTAATGTTTTGCTAGGGTACAAAGTGAATTGGTCGAAGTATCTAATATTGGAGAAAATAGCAAGGGATATCCTTGCAATTCTGGTATCCCCTGTGGCGTCTGAGTCCACCTTTAGTAGCAGGTTGGTATTATTGATGAATATAAGTGTTATTTGACTCCTACTATGATTGAAGCATTGATTTGTACTGAGAATTGGTTGTAGTCTAAACTTTTTACCACTCCCGTCTACGACCTTAATCAAGAGTTGAAAGATCATATATATCAAATGGAGTTACAAGAATTTTTTATATTAGCTTTTATATATAATACATTTCAAATTTATTATAATACATTCTTTATATTACTCATGCACTAATTATAAGTTATTATTTTTTTCATTTCAAAGAGTATGTACAATCACAAGCTTCAACGGTTACAATATTCATCATGATATTTGAATAGGTAACTCTTAAATTTAATAGATATTTTAGTTTCAAGTTATTACATTTATAATTGTTTTACTTTCGGTTTTAAGTTTTAAGTCAATTGTAACATGATAATTGTTTGTGATCTTATGTTAGGCAAGTTGAAGTTGGTAGTTGGAAAGCAAGAGTTAACGACTTATCAAAGTGTGTTTTAAGTTTAATTTGGTGTTGTTGTACTTTAGTTTGAAGAACTTGTAGTCTAATTCCTATTTCCTAAATGCTTTTGGATGATTATTTTTTTGGATTTATTTTGTTGCTGGTTGATAATATTTAATTCGTGACTTTGTGTTGTTTTGGAGACTTGGAGTAATGTTTATCTTATGTTATTTATTTGGAGACTTGGAGATTGGAGTAATGTTTAATTTGTGCTGTTTATTTGGACTTTGGAGACTTAGAACAATGTTTATTTTGTATTGGCTATTGCTATTTGGAGCAATGTTTATAAAACTAGCTTATAAGTGCATTATTAATTAAATGAAATGCTTTAACGGACCATTATTCCTAAATTATCAAAACATAAGTGTTGGTAAATTTTTATAATCAATTGTTATTGATGCCGATGTGCAAGTGTATACAACAAGTAATAAAGTTATGAATATTCAAGATCGTCTCCACATGATTGATGTCACTAGAAATGCTACAACAATCAGAATAGTGCAATCTAACTCAAATCCAAAGTTAACAAATGTAAAGTAGGTTCTATCGAAATTGATAATTGTGAGAAAATAGAATAAAACAATGCAATAATGACATAAACTAAATTAAATGTGTGTAAGATTCAATTGAGAATATGGTAGTTGAATGATCAAACTCTCTTTATAGGCTGACTGTTTTTCATCAAATTAATACCAGTTGTTACTGCAATTGCTACAGCACTGGGCAGAATTAATCTGCATTCTCAACTGTCGCGTATTGGAACTCTCACACCCTTAAGTATATTAGCAATGACCAGTTGCTATTCTACCTATGGCATGACCTTATGACCCTTTAGTCTCTCCACCCTTACAAGGTGAATACCTATGTCTAGTGTGTCACAAATTTTAACTTCAAGTATAGTCCCTATGAGATTCAAGATAACTTAATTCAGGAAACTTAAATTAAGATCAAGTATTATTCTAATAATATCCACTAAGACATGCCCTTTTACGGCTCTATCTTAACTTGAACTATTAAATGGGTGGTCAACCGAAATAACAGTTATAATAATAATAACTACTATAGTAAAATGCTACAACAAGGACATAACAACTCATAAGAATAGTCAAGAACCCATTAGATTGTTTTTCACTCAACTACAAGCAAATCTAGTTCATATTCTAAAAAAGAAAAACAAACATCAACATATTGTTTACGGGATATATTAGATCAATCAAATAAAGAAGAAGGTATAAGTTGAGAACTATAAAAAGTAAATCCAAATAACTCTGCGGGATTTTTCAATGCTGCTGAAGCCGTCCTCTTCAATTCTGATCTTCTTCTTATTTTTCTCTCTAATGTGTTTTATAATAATTCCATGCTGCCGTTTTAATGTGGTGCACGACCTTTTTTGTACTAAAAACCTAAGGTACACAAAAGCCTCGGGCGTGCACGAGTTCAAATAGGAAACTACAAATCTCAATTTTGCAGCTGACCCGCTCTAAGTTTTCTCCCTCAGTGCTCCAGGATTGTTACAGCAATGGTTGTTCTAACAACAGCTAGAACACTGCACTGTTCCCGGTTGTTCTTTACTTCTTTTGTGGCCATATTCTTTCCTCTTCTTGCTAGTCTAATATCTCAGCATCCCTTCATGAATTATAAACTTCTGAAAACTTACAATTAGGCAAATGTTTTGAGCACAAATTACTTTAATTCAAGCAAAACTTAATAAGACTCACTAAAATGAATGTTTATGCAAAATATAACCAAAATATAATAAAAACACCTCATTTACTCTCTAAGTGATCTTGATTTACGTCTAGAATTGATGTAATAACTCTCATTTCATAGAGTTATCAATAAGCTCATGAAAGGGAATGTTTGCACAATACAAAATGAATGCAAACAAAAATATAAATGGTTTGTTAATTATATAGATTTCATTACTTAATGTTTTTATTTTGATGGTTTACATTACTTGTGAAAGGAAACTTTGTATCAGCTTGTTTTATTAGCATATATCAATACCATATTGTCAATGGGCCAATATGGTGATGACATACTTAATTGTTTCATAATGTTTTGTGTGAATTGTCAAAAAGAGTAAGGGAAGAGAAAAGGATTTTTACGTGGTTCAGGAATCTCCGCCTGCGTCCACGCCTCCAAGCAGACTGGGCTTAAGGATTTCACTCTCCAAGCCTCCCAGGGCTTCAAACATTTACAATTGACTTACAAAGTGTCAATAAACTTTTACAACAAGAGATTATTACCAATCTCTTAACCTAAGTGTATCCCAACACATACAACCTCTCAATTTGATTTTACAAGAAGGATTACAAAAATTTCTCTCACACAATGTGTTTGAATACAAATGAAAGCTCAATATGTGTGAATAAAATAAAATGAATACAAAGTTTATGCTTTTAGATTTGCAGAGCAAATTTATAGTTGAGGAAGAAATCTAGCTGTTATTGATTTTTTGGTGATAACTAGCTTACCGCTTTTGTGAATCCGGTTAGCCGCTTTATGTTACTATTATTTAAAAAAATTTAATTTTTTGCACATCCGGTATGCCGCTTTGCTGAATCCGGTTAGTCACTTTGCTACAGTGCCGGCTACAGTGAACTGTTTTCTAAAATTATACTTTTACCCTAAAACTTTCTATAACTCCATTATGGCAAAAAAACGTTATGAATAGTTTCAAATAAGTCTAATTTCAGAATTTTTAAATAATACTTGTTATTCCCAAAAATTTTTGAAATTATTATATGACCCAAATATATGAAAATTATAATATAGCCCAAAACGTTTTAAATATTTTCAAATAGGCCCAAATTTGGAATTCAAAACAATACTTATTAAAATCAAGCTTTTTCATTTTAGTCCATAACTTGAAAAATAATTAATTTCATAAAATCAATTTCTTGTTTTAAAAGCATAATGTGTAATTCTTTGTTTATCCAAAACATGTGGCTTGTTATCATCAAAATCAACATTTTATAGCCATGTATGCTAACATTAAAGCCCAGCAATGTTTTATTAGGCGATAACATGGTTGCTTATTTGAGTGATATGGCATCGCAAAGCTCTTAACTGGAGAAGATCAATCTATGACTCAAACACAAACACTTGCTGCAATAAGCTATATGGCAATGGGTTTGTTCCAATATTAAATATGTTTTATTCCTTTTGAACTTCTTAATAATCTATTCATTTCTCATTATCTTCATTTGAGAAATTATTATCAACGATTTATCTTAGATTTAATTGTCACAATTAATAAAGTACAGAAGAGAAAGACGAGTGTCCACAAATGTGGATGTTTACAGCTTTTAGATTATGTTAATAGAAACATTTACGAAAAGAAACCTATTGATGAGATTTTTACCAGAGAAACATAAAATGTTTGGTTAATGATTAGTTACCCATTCTAGTTATAGAAACTGTTGATGCATATCTTCTAAGTTGGGAGGACAAAGATTTTTTTACCAAAGAACCATATGTGTTGTCTATCTTCAATTTGGCTATAGAGTGCATTATAAAATCACTAGAGCAGAGAATCAGTGCAAAAGAAATTGTAAGAGGACTATCAAAAATTAAAGACTCGTTACTTAAAAATATTGGAGACATATGTCTAAAACATTCAAAATAAAATTTTGCTGCCCCTTCTTTATTGTTGACTATCCTTTCTAGAGACGTGAATGGTTTATCCTTCCTATAGTTTTGATGATAAGTTTTGTTATTGTTCTTGCTCTTGTTATTTATATCTTTCTTGTAATTTGCATCCATATATTTTTTTGTTATCTTGCATATTTGCGTTGACTTATGCTCAGTTTGCTTTATAGGGGTGAGACTCATTATGTCCTCTTTTAATTAAGTGTTAATAAAGTTTCCCTCATACTATTGATGTTCACAATCATCCTTAATTCTACAGCTTCAACCTATAGTTTTGTCTCTGCAATGTCTTCAAACTATTACCCTTTCCCCATTTTTGCTTCCTTAGTTCATCCACTTCTGCATTTAGTTGTTAACATAAATATTTCTTTATTATTGATTTTGATGATAATAAACTTGATTAAGATTGATTAATCTTTTAAAAACTCAAAATAATTTTCATATACTTTTAAATCATCATTCTCACTTTATAAATGAAAATGATTTTGGTTATTCTCTTGTAAATGGTTTTAATTGAAAAGGCTATGAGAACTTTGTTTCATAAATATTGTTTCAAATCCTATAAAATGGATCTATTTGACAAGTTTTATAAAGTGTTGGTTTTGGGGTGCAAAATAGTTTACTGTAGCAGTTTCTGAAGAAAACGGCGATCCGACATGCATTTAACGGCTCGCCGACATCATACAAAATTGAAGATTAGCCTCTGGACCTAAACGGCGGCGATCCGACATGTTGATAACGGCTCGCCGACATCGAACATAATTGAAGATTAGCCTCTGGACCTAAACGGCGATCCGACATCTAGATAACGGCGATCCGACAATTTGAAAATCAACCCAACGGTCATATTGACCAGTCAAACGGTGATCCGACATCTAGTTAACGGTGATCCGACAGTGAGCAGTCAATAACGGCTAGTTTTCAGCTCCAACTATAAATAAGCTTATTCAAATTCAAACAAGACTGATCACAACACGACCATTGAGCTTATATTCGAGAATACAATCCTCATAGAGCTTTAAACACATTCTTTCTTCATCTATTCACACATTGGGTATTGATTTGTAATCTTAAATATTGTGTGAGAGAAAAATAATTTGTAATCTTTTACTTTGAGTGATTGTAAGTGTTGGGATATACTTGGGTTAAGAGATTGGGGATAATCTCTTGTTGTGAAGGTCCATTGACACTTTGGAAGTCAATTGTAAGCATTTGAAGCCTTGAAGGCTTACTTAGTGAAATCCTCAAGCCCGGTGAGCTTGGAAGCGTGGACGTAGGCGGGGATTGCCGAACCACGTAAAAATCATTGTGTTTGCTCTCTCTTCCCTTACTCCTTTATTATTGTGCTTTATTGAATTTATTATTTTTTATTCCATTAAGGTATTAGATTAAATTATTGTGTGATTAGCTTAGCTTAATTTTTAAAATCTCAATTCACCCCCCTCTTGGGTTGCATAACTAGAATTTCATTAGTTTATCAATCTCTCTAGTAGTCGCAGTCATCTCCTTAACTAAGTAGATAAGGGGGATCCAATCAATTTAAAAAATCAATTGTACAAAAGTGAAGCAGTAGAATAATTGTAAGTTGATGGCTTGATGCCATATAAATGCTTTATTTTATGGCATAGAAGGAGAGCATTGTAGAGGCAATATGAACAATTTAACACTCAAAACACTCCTAGTGTTTACAACCTAATGCATTGACAAGCACTTAGTTGTGTCCGAAAATACCCATTCAAGATTTCTACCTCTTCATTCTTACCCAGTAAAGAACCATTAAAATAAAAAAAAATTATGCACCCAAAATAGAAAATTTATATGTAGAATCTACCTCAATTAGCAATTATGCAATCACTCACGAACTACTGAGACTCAACGGTGACAAAATTATCTCCACACAATTTGTTAGAAAATATATCCTGCTTTTCAATAAGAATTTCCTAAGATATTTTCTTCTTTAGTAGGATTCCCATTCAAGGAATAAGTAATTTCTCCTTTAGGATTGAACTTATTCAAGGAGAAATACTAGTGTACGAAATGGAATATTTCTTTTACAAGAAATAATCACTATATATAGGGAGGTTGGATTCGATTGTTTGTACAACATGAAAATCAGTTCTTTGCAAGTATATAAATTCTAATATGAGAGAAACAGTAGATTTATTGAGAGATTGGGTGTCATTGATGTTTTGGGTGTAAGAAAAATACTAGAATGATTGTAATAATTCTCCACATAATAAAATTTTCTCTCGTCATCCTTAACAATTGTGGTTTTTCTCTAGTATAGGAGTTTTTCACGTAAATTCTTGTCTTGTGTTATTAGTTTTATTCTCTATCTATTTTTTGTTTATTATTTATCTTATAGTTTTACTTGTAGGATCTTCAGTGGGATTAAAAGTTCCCCAATAGTAGTATCACAGCTAAAGATTTTTTTATATATCAATTATGTCTACAAACAAATTTCCAAATCGTATGAAGATTGAGGTTGAAAAGTTTGATGGAAGAATCTATTTTAGCTTGTAGCAAATTCAAGTCATTGATATATTGATTCAATCTGGGCTATACGAGACTTTGAAGGGCAAATCATCCCCTATTTCTAGCAATAACTTTTGGTATTATGAGTGATGAAGATTGTGAAGAATTGGATGCAAGAGCGGCAATTTCTATACGATTATGTCTAGCAAAATGTTCTTGTAAATATAGGAAAAATTTCTTCGGCGAAAGAACTTTGAGATATATATATTTTCAATTTAGGGTTAGGCAAGCCGACCTGACCTCGCCTCGAATTTGATCAGACCCTATGGGTGTGTTTGGTTGGAGGATTAAAAGTGGGGATTGGACTCTTTTTTTTTTTATAAGTTTGATCCTTATCTCATATTTGGTGTTGTCAAGGGTATTGGGATTTAATTATCCTGGGCCCATAAACTAATCTCAATTTTGTAAAGGAAATTATCCCAAGGGGGGCCATGGGATTAGTTAGTATTGGATGATATTGACAACTCAATTAAACATAATAATTTATAAATATTAAAATTATAGTAATATGTGATAAATGTAATAAAAAATATTGATTTTAATAATGTAAATAACAAATTATACTAAAAATCATTATTAATTTCACATTAAATTAAAATTCTATTTTAATTTATTTAATTATTAAATATTTTATAATTTCAAATTTACATTATAAATTAATATTCAAAAAGATAAAATAATAGATTATTGAATAAAAATAATATATATATATATATATATATTTAACAAAATAAAAATTATTTAAATTATGATTTATATTTCATTAATGTCATTGAGGTTGATTTGTATAATTAATAATATAAAATTTTAGTTTATAATAATATTAATAATAATAATAACTTGTAAATTGTAATATTATAATATAAAACATGATTATTTATAGTTCAATCCAATATTGCACCAAACACAACATAGTATTATATATAATCCAATATTATCCAATCCGGCATACCAAACGAGCCCTATTTTTTCGACCCCGAGTCCGACCCAAAATCCCAAAATTCAAGCCAAAGCCCGAAAATTTTAGGTTAGATCAATCAGGTCAAAATTTAGGTTGGGTCAAATTGTCATCCATAGGAATTAGTATTTATCTTGTTTTGTAGTTTTGGTTATGAATATTTTATTGTGATGGCAATTTGGGCCAAGATTCGTTTATTTGGCTCAATTCTATTCAAATTAGATGAATTTAGGTTTCAAAAATTAATAAATTGGGTTGAATTTGATTTGATTCACTAAATGAACAAATCAATTCTGAGTTTGAGCTTATTGATTCGTTGGTTTGTTTATTAAACTAGTTATACTGTAGTAAAATTTTTATAAAATAATATTATTGGGGCTATGAAAAAACATTTCTTTACTAAGTTATTTACTTATCAATAAATAAATAATTTATTTATTGATAAATGAATATATATTGATTTAGAAAGAGATTTTTTTTAAAAAAGAAGAATTTTGTTGATACATGTATATACTTACTATAAGAAGCACAAATTATGTTTTCTAAAGTCAACAAATTGTTTTCGACATTGCAACATTCTGTCAAATGAAGGCATGGCTATTGAACAACAAATAGGTGAAGATGAAAGCATCCATGAATTATGTGAAGTTATTTCTTGTCTACACTATAGAAATGCTGTGGATATTGAACGCTTTTTAATTATTCTAATGAAAATGATGTAGTGATGGAATTGCTACTAATGAAGTGCTTAGTCAGGGAATAATGGATACCTCTTCTGATGACAATCATGATCCAAATGATAGTAGTAGTTTGCCAAACGTTTTTGCAAAAGAGACCTTTCAAGTAATAGTAACCTTAAATAACTACTCTCTACAAATACTAAATAAAGTGCATGCTCTGTAAAAAATTAAGAATGGGCAGAGTTCAATTCAGGAACAAAGAAAAAATAAGCAACTTTATATGCATTTTTTATAAAGAGCTGAATTCATATAATTGAAGTTGCAAGGAAAAAACATCCTTAGGAAAAAATCCTTAATGTTTGTTAACATGAATTTGTTAATAATATTGATTTTGATGATAACAAACTTTAAATGATTTTTCATAAAAATGTTGGAGCGATTCCTTAATAAACGAAAGCTTTAATAATCATTCCATTCATATTCATAAAAAATGGACTTTCAAATTAGAAAAAGATTCTCTGCAAAATCTGGTTTAAAATGTGATTCTGGAAATAAACGGTGAACCGTTTTCTTTTAAACGGTTAACCGATTAATACTAGAGAGCAACATATTGTCTAAGCTCTAACCGTTTATGAAAAACGGAAAACACAAAAGATGGGAAGGCTACTGGAATTTAACGGTGAACCGTTTATTGAAACGGTTAACCGATAACATCAAGAATTGAAGGTTGTACTCCTCTGGCACTGTTTAACAAAACCGGATAAGGCTAAATTATTTTGCAGGTTACTGAAAACAAACGACGAACCGTTTATTACAAACGGTTAACCGATAATATCCAGAGAAGTCACTTCATGCAAATCCTTAACCGTTTAATGTAAAAGGATAAATGATGTTCATCTTGCAGGTTTCTAAAATTTAACGGCGAAAGGGTAATCATAAAACTGCAAGCCGTTTATTTGAAATTTGGCCCAACAGTAACTTTTGACCAGCCTAAACGGTTAACCTTTAATAGTTAACGGCGAACCGTTTTCGGGCTGACACTTTGTAACGGCTAGTTTTTCAGCTCCAAATATAAATAAGCTCATTCAAATTCAAAGAAGATTGATCACAACACGACTATTGAGCTTATATTCGAGAATACAATCTTCATAGAGTTTTGAACACATTCTTACTTCATCTATTCACATATTAGGCATCATTGTGTAATCTTATATATTGTGAGAGGCAAAACAAATTTGAAATCTTTTGTTTTGAGTGATTGTAAGTGTTGGGATACACTTGGGTTAAAGAGATTGGGATAATCTCTTGTTGTAAAGGTTATTGACACCTTGGAAGTCAAGTGTAAGCATTTGAAGCCTTGGAGGCTTGCTTAGTGGAATCCTCAAGCTCAAAAAGCTTAGAGGCGTTGACGTAGGCGAGGTTGGCCGAACCACGTAAAAATCTATGTGTTTGAATCTCTCTTCCCTTATCTTTTTATATTGTGATTAACTTAATTGTTCTTGCTTTGAATTTGGATTATATTTGCTTTAAGTTTTTCTTTATAAATTGAATAATTTTTAGAATCCCAATTCACCCCCCCTCTTGGGTTGCATACTTGTATTTCATTTGGTATCAGAGCATTGTTCTTTTATTAGGATTTAATCGTCTAGTAAAAGATCCATGGCAACCCTAAATAACTCAACCTTTAGAGAAGGGCAATCAACAACTAGACCACCGTTCTTTGACGGTAATGACTATGCATATTGGAAAACTAGAATGAAAATCTATTTGCAAGCTTTAGATTATGAAATTTGGGAAGTTGTTTGTGATGGTCCGTTTTTGTTCCTAACTAAAAATGAATTCGGGGAAGATATTCCAAAACCTTCAAGAGAATGGAATGAATTGGAAAAGAGAAAAGCTTCTCTAAATTCCAAAGCTATGAATGCTTTATTTTGTGCTCTTGATAAGAAAGAATTTCATCGAGTATCTAGTTGTTAAAGTACTAATGAAATTTAGCACAAACTTGAAGTAGTTTATGAAGGCACAAATCAAGTGAAAGAGTCGAAAATTAGTAGATACACTCGACAATTTGAGTTGTTCCAAATGGAATAAAATGAGAGTGTGTACTCTATGTATACTAGATTTACGGATATAGTAAACACTCTAGGAGCCCTAGAAAAGACCTTCTCAAATAGCAAAAAAGTTAAGAAAATCATTAGGTCACTTCCGAAAGAATGGAGACAAAAAAGAACCGCTATTGAAGTGGCCAAAGATTTAAATACTTTATCTCTTGATGATTTAATTGTTTCTCTCATTTCATATGAAGAAGATTTGGCAGCAGAAAAAGGGCATGAGGAGAAGAAGAAAAGCATTGCTCTCAAAGCTTCAAAATATGAGAGTGATGGGGAGAGTGAACCGGATGATGAAGAGCTAGCCATGTTAGCAAGGAGGTTCAGAAAATTTTTCAAGAAAACCGGAGAGCGAAGAAATTTCAGAAACTTCAAGAACCATAGGGAGAAGAAGGAGGCAATCACATGCTATGAATGCAATAAGCCTAGCCATATAAGATCAGAGTGCCCACTTATCAACAAACTCAAGAAGAAAGCAATGGTTGCAACTTGGGATGATAGTGAGGAAGATTCAAGTGATGAAGAAGGATTGCAAGAAGTATCAAACCTAGCACTTATGGCAATAGGAGGGGATGATGATCTCAATGAGGTAAGTGATCTCACCTATGATGAATTTTATGATGCTTTTAAAGATTTACATAATGAGTTGATGAAGATTGGTAAAAAGAATGTATGTCCTAAAAAGGAAATGGCAAATCTTAAAAATGAAAATGAATCTCTAAATGCAAGAATTGCATGCCTAGAAGTAGGGAACAAAACATTGCATGATGAAATTGCATTATCAAATGAGAAACCTAGCATCTCACATAAGCATTTAGAATCACACATAGATGAGTTGAAAAATGAAAACGAAATGCTCAAGAAAAAGAGCAATGAGTTGAATGAGATTGTTTTGAAATTTACAAATGAGCAAAAGATGTTGGATAATATGCTTAACTCACAAAAATGTGTTTTTGATAAAGGAGGACTTGGGTATAAACCTAACTTAAAGCAAAAATATTATAAGAATTATTTTGCTAAAGATACCTCCACAAGTGATCATAAGATTGTTTGCCATTATTGTAATCAAAACGGTCACATGAAATATAGATGTCCCGTGAAAAGGAATGCATATTATGGTGTCAAATGTATTTGGGTTCCAAAAGGAACCATTGCTAACTCTCAAGGACCCAAAAAGTTTTGGGTACATAAAACTTGAGATTTTCTCTATAGGGAAAATGATGAATCTTGGATTATGGCAATGCAAGAGGAGTTAAATCAATTTGAAAGAAACAATGTGTGAGAATTAGT
Source organism: Citrus sinensis (assembly GCF_022201045.2). Lineage (NCBI taxonomy): Eukaryota > Viridiplantae > Streptophyta > Magnoliopsida > Sapindales > Rutaceae > Citrus > Citrus sinensis. The sequence goes on along the minus strand of NC_068558.1, from coordinate 28,073,673 downwards.
TCCTAAATCGGAACATCAATCCATTATAGGTACTAAATGGATATTTAGAAATAAAATGGATGAATCCGATGTGGTTATAAGAAATAAAGCTAGATTAGTGGCTCAAGGTTACAACCAAGAAAAAAGAATTAATTTTGATGAAACTTTTGCACCCGTTGCTAGACTAAAATCAATTAGAATGTTGTTGGCATTTGCATGTCATAAAAATTTCATCTTGTTTCAAATGGATGTGAAAAGTGCTTTCTTAAATGGGTATATTATGGAAGAAGTGTTTGTAAAACAACCCACTGGTTTTGAAAATAAAAAATTTCCAAATCATGTTTATAAGTTACTTAAAGCCTTGTATGGATTAAAACAAACACCTAGAGCATGGTATGATAGACTTAAGAATTTCTTGTTAGAAAATAATTTTTCAATGGGTAAAGTGGATACTACTCTATTTTTTAAGCATAAGAACCAAGATATACTTATTGTTCAAATTTATGTTGATGATATTATTTTTGGTTCTACTAATGAGTTGTTGTGTAAAGAATTTTCATCGTGTATGAGCAAAGAATTTGAGATGAGTATGATGGGAGAGTTGAAGTACTTCCTTGGACTTCAAATCAAACAAAACGAGGAAGGAATTTTCATAAATCAAGCCAAGTACATAAAAGATCTACTCAAACGATTCGGCATTGATGACTCAAAGACCAAAAATAAACCAATGAGCACAACAACCAAGCTAGACAAAGATGAAAAGGCAAAGAAGTGGATATCAAAATGTATCGAGGTATGATCGGATCTCTACTTTATTTAACTGCAAGTAGACCCGATATCATGTTTAGTTTATGTTTGTGTGAAAGATTTCAATCGTGTCCCAAGGAATCCCATTTGCTTGCTGTTAAAAGAATTTTCCGTTATTTGAGTGGAACCATAGATATTGGCCTTTGGTATCCTAGGGGAACTCATATAGATTTAACATGTTATTCGGATGCGGACTTTACCGATTATAAAGTGGATAGGAAAAGCACTAGTGGAACTTGCTATATTATAGGACACTCACTTGTTTCATGGTTTAACAAGAAACAAAATTCTGTTGCACTTTCAACTACCGAGGCTGAATATATAGCTGCTGGAAGTTGTTGAGCACAAGCATTTTGGATGAAACAAACATTTAGAGATCATGGCATTAATCTGGAACAAATTCCTATTAAGTGTGATAATACTAGTGCTATAAATCTTTCAAAGAATCCCATTCAATACTCTAGAACCAAGCATATAGAAATTAGACATCATTTCTTGAGAGATCATGTTCAAAAGGGAGATATTGCATTAGAGTTTATTTCTGCGAAAAAATAACTTGCCGATATTTTTACAAAACCTCTTTGCGAAGAACAATTTTCAAAAATTCGGCATGAACTTGGGATGATGAAATTTTCGCATTAACGTCTCTATTCATGCTATTGAGTGTACTGAATTGATTGACTTATTTGTGATTTAATATTTATGAAATGCTTGCGCTTGATAGTCAAATGATGTATTTGCTTTGTTAATTCTTGATTGATTATATGAATTAATTGCTTGAATACATGTTCATGAATCATGCATTAAAATGGCTCATATTAGATTAATTAAATGATCTTGGAAAGTATTATTTGCTAGCCAAAAATTAAATCAAATGTGCGAAATTATAGATAAAATAAGCGGATAACCGTTTTCCAATAAACGGTGAACCGTTTTATTCCAGAAACGAGATTATGTGTCTGTCTTTTTACTCTTTCGCCGTTTGATACAATCGGTAAACCGTTTAAAAATAGAGAGTCCTCTAACAGTTACTCCTTAGCCGTTAAGAGCTTAAGCTTTCACCGTTGCCTATTCTTTAGCCTCTGGTAGTTACCCCTTAACCGTTTAAATAAACGGTTAACCGTTTTCGCGATTATAAAACTGTTTAAAGGTTTTTTTCTTCCCCTTCTCCAGTTGTCCTTTCACTGTTTTGGCCATTGTTGCGCAGCCAAAGGTTCCTCTGCCCTCAAACCCTCATTTTTCTTACTTTTCTTGCCAAATCAAACCTACAAAATCATTTCTTATCGCCTTTAGAACACTTTTACTGATTCAAAACTTCAAATCAATCCCAAAATTGAAAAATCCCAAATCTAAACCCTAACTGTCGCGGGTCGGGTTTCTTCGATTTTAATCTGATTCTTCCCCTTTTTTAACCAAATTGAGCATCAAAATCACATCCTCTACTCATTCCTAAGCAAATCATCGATTCATTTTCTTCTCATCACATCTCTCCCGCATTTTTCACACTCCGTTGTGCTTCTCCATGGCTGTACCCCCTCGGAGAAATCTCAGGCGAAAATCTGTGCCTCCAAAGAATCCTATACCACCACGGGAAGTCTCTGAATTTGCAAGAATTCATTTCCCCATGCCTTCCTTGGCCAAGCGGTTCAAGGATCGCTTCGATGGTCAAAAGGTATTTGACTCCTTCTATGTTGAAATTGATGATTTCAGTAACTTAGTTGTATGTGGTAGAAGCATTGGGATATGCTTCAGCCTTGGGAGTCTGCCATTGACTTTAATGACCGAGTTTATCCCAATTTAGTGCGAGTTTTTTATTCGAACATGGAAATCTCTGCAACTCGCCTAAATAGGATAGTAACTCAAGTCGGCGGTGTGCTTATAGAGTTTGATGGTGCAGACCTAGCTAACTTTCTTGGTATCTCTAATGAGGGGCATGATATTTACACTTCTAGGAAAGCCCTTTTCTTTGACAGTTTTTGTCATACTGGTAGAGTCCGTAATATATGTCGTCGTCGAGACTTGTCTGATGAGATTTGTTGCTTCCTTTTTTATCTCAACTTTTACCTCTCCAAGTTCGCATTCTTCACACTATTTTACAGCACATAGTGACACCTAGGAAGGGTCACTCGGATGAGGTTACAAGGTTGGACGTTGGCCTATTAGATAGCCTACTTTCAGACCGTCCCATTAACCTCGGGTATGTTATTGTGCGGCACACGTTGAGTACTCCTGCGATTAACCACCGCTTGCTTCCTTATGGCAGTATCATTACTAAGATAATGTGACGGTTTGAGGTGCCTCTTCTTGATACCGGTCATATAGAGACTAGACGGATTGGTCCCGAGACCATGACTAGTATCGGTTTTTCTAGGAAGAATAGAGAGTGGATAAAGACAAGCAACTCCAAAAATCGGGATACCTTGATTGCTTCAGAGGACGATTGGATGCTCAACGATATCTATCCTCCCGATAAGCTTCCTGACTTTAGATTAGGAGCTCATCCTCATCCTCTGCGTCGCCGTTTTGCCCCTCGGCCTCCAGCTGACTCTGATTTCGAGGAGCGTACGATGGATGCTGAGATTCCCTCATCTTCCGAGACGCCTCCTGCTCCTGAGCCATCTATTGTTCCTGAGCAGCCATCTGCCTCTATGCCGCCTCCAGCTCCAGTTCCGCCCCCTGCTTCAAACATTGTGCAACAGTTGATTGCTGATGCTCACCGGATTTCGGAGCGCCAGCAACTGATTCTTGATCGGTTGGACACTGTTTCCCGTGACCACCAGCAGCTACGTTCTGACTTTCAGACCTTCCAACAGTAGAGCATTGATCAGCAACTTGAGCTTATCGCTGGACAGCGCACTCTTCTCCGCTATTTCGGCTATGTCCAGGGAGCACATCTTCTCCACCTCCATAGTTTCTAAGTTCTATTTTTGCACATACATTTTATATTTTGGTTGTTTGCGTGTTGCCATGTATATTTTTATGCACACTGTTACCTCTATATGCTCTTTCTGGATTTTGATGATATATTTTTGTGATGTTCTTGATGTTGGATGACTTGGTAATTGGTTGATGAAATTGTTGGTTTATTGGATATTGAAGTATTGGTTTGTTTGTTCGTTCATGGCGTTGTTGGTTTGTTGAAAGATGGAGTTGTTGTTAATATATATTTGGAAGTGTTTTAATCTCATTTTGTATTAGTGGTTTTGCTCATGTTTAAGGGGAAACTCTGCCAAAATTTTCGCTCGCCAAAACCGGGTAACTTCTTTAACGGATTTGCGTTTTTTCCTCTCTCTCTTTTCTTTTTGATGATGAAGGGGGAGATAATTATGGGGAGATTTAGAATGTATTTAAATGAATTTAAAAATATTTTCTTGAGCAAAAATCTTTTTATTGGACATTTCTTAATTTGGCCATACATTTAGGGGGAGCACATATTAAAGGGGAGCTATATATTGAATGAAGTTTGTCATCATCAAAAAGGGGGAGATTGTTAACATGAATTTGATAATAATATTGATTTTGATGATAACAAACTTTAAATGGTTTTTCATAAAAATATTGGAGCTATTCCTTAATAAACAAAAGCCTTAATAATCATTCCATTCATATTCAAAAAAGATGGACTTTCAAATTAGAAAAAGATTCTCTGCAAAATCTAGTTTAAAATGTGATTCTATAAATAAACGGTGAACCGTTTTCTTTTAAACAGTTAACCGATTAATCCCAGAGAGCAACATATTGCCTAAGCTCTAACCGTTTATGAAAAACGGAAAACACAAAAGATGGGAAGGCTACTAGAATTTAACGGTGAACCGTTTATTGAAACGGTTAACCGATAACATCCAGAATTGAAGGTTGTACTCCTCTGGCACTGTTTAACAAAACCGGATAAGGCTAAATTGTTTTGCAGGTTACTGGAAACAAACGACGAACCGTTTATTACAAACGGTTAACCGATAATATCCAGAGAAGTGACTTCATGCAAATCCTTAACCGTTTAATGTAAACGGATAACTGATGTTCATCTTGCAGGTCTCTAGAATTTAATGGCGAAAGGGTAATCATAAAACGGCAAGCCGTTTATTTGAAATTTGGCCCAACGGTAACTTTTGACCAGCCTAAACGGTTAACCGTTAATAGTTAACAGCGAACCATTTTCGAGCCGACAGTTTGTAACGGCTAGTTTTTCAGCTCCAAATATAAATAAGCTCATTCAAATTCAAAGAAGATTGATCACAACACGACTATTGAGCTTATATTCGAGAATACAATCTTCATAGAGCTTTGAACACATTCTTGCTTCATCTATTCACATATTAGGCATCATTGTGTAATCTTATATATTATGAGAGGTAAAACAAATTTGAAATCTTTTGTTTTGAGTGATTGTAAGTGTTGGGATACACTTGGGTTAAAGAGATTGGGATAATCTCTTGTTGTAAAGGTTATTAACACCTTGGAAGTCAAGTGTAAGCATTTGAAGCCTTGGAGGCTTGCTTAGTGGAATCCTCAAGCCCGGAAAGCTTGGAGGCGTGGACGTAGGCGAGGTTGGCCGAACCACGTAAAAATCTCTGTGTTCGAATCTCTCTTCCCTTATCTTTTTATATTGTGATTAACTTAATTGTTCTTGCTTTGAATTTGGATTATATTTGCTTTAAGTTTTTTTTTTATAAATTAAATAATTTTTAGAATCTCAATTCACCCTCCTCTTGGGTTGCATACTTGTATTTCAATGTTATCAATTTTATATTTTATTCATTATTAACTTTTGTATTTGATTAGTTGTTAATTTCTATCCCTAAAAGATTAAAATATATATATATATATTAACTTATGCATTTAGTGAAATTACTAATTTATTACATTGGCTTAAGTCGGGATCAGAGGATTTTGTTATTTAATCAAGATTATTAATTTATCGAACATTTATTTATTAAAAGTTTTACTATAATTGAATATGGGTCTAATTCATTTTAATAAATTACTTATTTTTCTTTATAACTTTAAATTTTATAAAAAAAAAATTGTCAAGTTATAAGGCTAGTTTCATAATTAATTGAACAAAAAAAAAAAAGAAAATCATGAAAGAATGAAACATCTATTTTTTGTATTCCTGTGATGCGCGTATTTAAGATTATGGTGCATATAGATGAATTTTACGGATAAAAATCTAACCGGATTGATAATTTTATTTTTTTAAAAAATTCTGTTATGATACTCATTTTACCGCTTTTTATTAATTTATCTATGAAGAGATGAGAATGAAGATGCATGCGAAGGATTTGCTATAAGAATACAGCTACAGTCTAGACAGCTGTGGCTAGCCATCTTATTGAGTTTGTTTGACTGCCTGAGCATAGCCGGCGGGCTTGACCATTTTAGTTTTGGCTCAGTTCCCGAGCTATCTTATTGTGCTGGTGACACGATTCTCTGTTCTCAACCATTTGATTATTTTCATCATTAATAACGAATCAACGACTCGCCATTTTGAAATTCCGTTCCTTGAACGGCCGAGTGCATGTGCTTCTCTTTAAAACGGGCATAGCAATCTGCCGCACACATCAACTCTTTTGTTGACCAAAATTAATTTTTTTAGTGTGTGTTTGACATATTATATTGTATTATTTTAATATTAATATATTATATTATGTTGTATTATATTAGCACAGTATTATATAATATTATGTAATATTTGATACTACACTATACTGTATTAATTTTTAATTATATTATATTTGGTATTGCATTGTACTGTATTAATTTTTTGTGATTAATTTATATTATATATTTATAAAATAATATTTATTAGTACTTAAAAAATACTAAATATAGAGCTCTTAAATTTTAGAAATTTAATAATTTTTTTATTATAACTGTTAAAAAATATCATAATTCTTCATAAAGATCAAATGTTATATCCTTTAATTTTCAGAAGCATAACATTTATTTTTTGTATTTTCTAAATATGTAACATGTTAAATATCGAAGCAAATAATTTAATCAAATAATCTTGAAATAATATAACAAAAAAATAAACATTTAAAATCTACAAGATTAGTTCAAAAGTCATCTTAGGATATCTGTTTATATACACCACAAAATAATTACAAAATGATAAAGTGACACAATTGTTATAATATATTCAATAAAAAAATGAATTGTGCTAAATAATTCATGTAAAAGTTCTGTAATATTTTATATTATTATTAATTTTACATTAATATTATTGAAACTCATTCGTATTTAAATAGTTATTATTTTTTATATTAAATTATTTAAAAACAATTAATTTATATATATTAATTATATTACAATAATTAAATAGTGTAATATTATATTATATTTTATATAATATTTAAGTATTTATTATTAATTATATTAAATTATAAATTTATTAATAAATTATAATATAAAAATAAAAATATTATATTATATTATAAATAAAAAATTATATATTTATTCATTTTTATTTTTATTAAGTAAATGTTAAAGGGTTTGAGTTAATGCGGTAGTTGCCGCATTAGCATGTCCTCTGATGTCAATCCCAATGACCCTTAATTATTCTCCAAACATGTGATTATTATAAATTAATAGCGGGCCCACCCTTAATACAATGTAATACCAAACACCAAACACACCCTTAGAGTATTAGTTTTCTTTAAGTAAAGAGTAACAGTCTTTTTAGTCTTTATATTTTAATATTAGTGCCCGTTCAATTCATATATCTTTAAAAATAATTGAGAACGTTTTTATCGTTAAATTATTGACAACCATGCAAGTATTGTTTGTTCTTTTTTGTTTACTTTTATAATAATACCCTCTCATAATAATTTTTTTTGGACATTAATAAAAAGAAAAAAAATTAAATTATCAATTTGACCCCAAAAAATAAAATAAAAACAAAAAGAATATATATATATTAATTCATGTGGAACATTTTACTAAAGAGTTAATATATTAATTTTTTATTAATGTCAAAAAAATTAGTAATTTAATTTTTTTTCCAATATTAGGTTTTTGGATATATGTGAGATTCCGCAAAAATTAATATATATTCTTTTTTAATTTATTTTTTAGCTTAAATAGGTAATTTAATTTTTTTTATATGAGTGTTCAAAAAAATTATTATTAGAAGCTAATATTGTAAAAGCAAATCAAGAGGAACAAAAAATAATGGTAGGAATCAATAATTTAACGATAAAGATGTTTTAGGATACTTTTAAAAATAGAAGAACTAAACAGACACTAATAGAAACTAAAGAAGCTCTTATCCTCAAGTAAAATTATATTTATTTAAAATAATGTTAAAACGTCTCTTATCATATATATTTGTTACCTAGACGAATGTGGTCTGTCTCTATTAAACTTTATTACAAAGGACAGTTATGGAATCCTAATATTCCACATAAAATATGGTGACTAAAGGCATCAATCCCTATCATTAATTTTCCACTTAAATAGTATGGTACTTGCTCGAGCGCGCTACGCTGCATGAGCTAAAAGCGTGACATGAAATATGAGAGTAATTAAATTTCAATTATACATACTAATCAGAGTGACGTCATGTCAATTCAGTTGAAATATTTAATTTATATGATATGTTATTAATAAAATTTTATTATTTAAATTAAAAATAATATAATTTATGATTAACTATCATTTCAATCAATTAACATGAGTTAAAATATAAATTAAATATCCTAACTAAGTATAAAATTATTGTTATAATAAATACATCACACGATAATATTTTCATATTGACCAATAATCAATTCGGTTTCAAATATCTAAAGCCGCCCGGCTACGTTAGAGGTGAGAGATGTTAGCCAACCAATTAACGAGTGCCCCCTCTTCCTTTCTCATTGCTAAATTCTGGAATTTGATGGACAACTTTATCCCATCTTTATTAAGTGCAAGTGGCATACTGTTGTCAACAAAAAATATTGAAAAAGCTACAAAGATACTAGAGTCCAAATGATTTAATATCAATCCTCATATTTCTAGATAGAAATCGTGCAATGTTGATAGTTTGGTCAAACTTGACGGAACGGATCTCAAAATCATTGAATCCTATAAATAACCCATTTAAATCAACAGATCTCTCCATCCATTCTCATTCTCAAAATCAAAATGAAGTTTTTTCTCTATTTTCCTCTCATTTTTCTTTCATTTTCTCTCTCATCAGCCGCAAAGTGCCACCCAGACGATGAATCGGGTCTCTCGGGTTTCAAATCGGCCATAACTCAAGACCCATCGGGCATGCTTAGCTCATGGAAACCCGGTACCGATTGTTGCACTTGGACGGGCATAACTTGCTTGTCCGGTGACCGTGTCACAAGTTTATCTCTAAATGGGCAACCCCAGAAGCCCAATAGTTTCCTATCCGGTACAATCTCGTCAAGTCTCGTAAAAGTCAAAAATCTCGGCGGGATATATCTGCAGGATCTCGGAAACATCTCGGGTAATTTCCCGGACTTTATATCCGGGTTGCCCGAATTGAAGTACATCTACATCGAAAACAACAAGCTTTCGGGTCAAATACCAGCAAACATTGGGAAGTTAACCCAACTTGAAGCTCTGAGTTTTTCCGGAAACCGGTTCACTGGCCCAATACCAAGTTCAATCTCCCAGTTAACTCAGTTAACTCAGCTTAAACTTGGCCAAAATTTTCTAACAGGAGCCATACCAAACGGAATCAGCCAGCTCAAGAACTTGACTTACTTAGATCTCCAGCACAACCAGCTTTCTGGAGCCATACCTGATATTTTCTCATCACTCAAAAAACTTTTATTTCTTAAACTTTCATTCAACAAATTTTCCGGGAATATTCCTACATCAATAGCTTCACTGGCACCCCAGCTGCAATATCTGGAGCTAGGCCACAATGTCCTGTCCGGAAAGGTCCCAGATTTTCTCGGAAAATTCCATTCTCTAGACACGCTGGATCTTTCCTGGAATCAGTTTTCAGGAACTTTGCCAAAGAGTTTCAGCAATCTCACCAAGATTTTCAATCTCAATCTCGCTTACAATTCTCTCACAGACCCATTTCCTGTAATGAACGTTAAAGGAATTGAGTCGCTTGACTTGTCATACAACCAATTTCATCTCCAACAAATTCCCAGTTGGGTCACTTCATCTCCGATTATTTTTTCTCTCAAGCTGGCCAAATGCGGAATCAAAATGAACCTGAACAACTGGAAGCCGGCTCAGACTTACTTTTACGACTACATTGATCTGTCCGAAAACGAAATATCGGGGGGTCCGGTTGAGTTGCTGAACCGGACAGATTACTTGGTGGAGTTTCGGGCCTCAGGCAGCAAGTTGAAGTTCAACATGGACAGTTTGAGGATTGTGAAGACATTGAAGGTCTTGGATTTGTCGAGAAATTTGGTTTTCGGGAAACTGCCAAAGGCAATATCAGGACTTGATAAATTGAACGTGAGCTTTAATAATTTGTGTGGTGAGATTCCAAAAACGAAATTTCCGGCCAGTGCTTTTGTGGGCAACGAGTGTCTCTGTGGTCCTCCATTGCCATCATCGTCATGCAAGTGCGTTTGTGGGAAGTAAGCGACTCATCATCATTGAGCAGTGAGTGTATGAAGGAAATTAGCTGCAGGGGTCCCTCAACGTTTATGTTATTGCTTTGACTATTGTCATTTGGAGAGAATAACCACTGAAATCAGTCTTTGTTTTCAACTTGCAACCTTTATATCTTTTGATCAATCAACCCGGCTGATGTCAGTTCAATTGTATTAATATTTTTCCAGTAATTAGCCCCAGCTCAGGCCCACTGCCACTGGGGGCTGAAGCGTCAAGCCTTCGGTGGGCCAAACGAGAAAGGCTCGAAAAGGTTTTTCTTGATTCAAAGTATAAGGTAGGCCCAAATGTTTTTTAATAGTAAGGAATGAAACAGATTTTTCAAAAAAAAAAATGATAAAAAGAAAGGTAGAATCATTTAGTATTGGTCACTTGGTTGATCCATGCCCGACCAAGGTAAAGGCCCAACAAGTTTGACAATAATTTTTTTTTTCCTTATTACACTCAAAAAAATGAAATTAGCGATCACTTATTCACTTTCAATTGAAATGACAGCAAGTATTGGACGATTTCACGTGCATTGGATAAAATTTTGGTGGTCCGCAGATAATTTCCAATTATCATTTTAATTTGAAAAACTTTCAAGGTAACTTTATTATACTTTATATATTATTTATTTATTATAATTATGTGAAAATTCATTAAAATAATCCTATATCTCCCCAGCTCAGGCCCACTGCCACTAGGGGCCGAAGCGTCAAGCCTTCGGTGGGGCAAATGAGAAAGTCTCGAAAAGGTTTTTCTTGTCCTTAGACAAAAATAGAGTCCATGGGCTATAAATTATCCTTCAAAGTATAAGATAGGCCCACAAGTTTTTTTAATAGTAAGAAATGAAACAGATTTTCAAAAAGATTTGGACCCTCCATATTTTTAAAACCCCTCCTCTATTATAATTACATTTTATGGTAAATACTCTAATAGATCTCACATTTATTTTATCTCACTTTAAATTTTTATATTTTCTCTCTTTAAAAAAAAAAAAACTCTTGTATTTTCTCTGCTACCACACTCACACATGTAATTTTATTTTTCTCAAACTCTCTATAAATTTTTCTTCAATTAATGAGACAATCTATTGATAATAAATAAAACACATTCTGATAAAATTATCTGACTTTTTTTTAGGCTCGTACTAAAACTTTTTACATCATAATTTTAGAGATAATTTATTTGATTCATTGATTTTTATCAAGAAATTTATCACTGATAAAATGATTAGTGAGGAGCGAGAAAGAAAAAGAAAATTAAAAATTTTTCTTATTACACTCAAAAAAATGAAATTATCGATCACTTTCAATTGAAATAACAGCAAGTATTGGACGATTTCACGTACATTGGATAAAATTCTGGTGGTTCGCAGATAATTTCCAATTATCATTTTTATTTGAAAAACTTTCAAGATAACTTTATTATACTTTATATATTGTTTATTTATCATAATTATGTGAATATTCATTAAAATAATCTTATACCTTCCTACTAAATAATTTTTCGTCTCTTATAATTCTTATTGTCTCATAAGAAGTTATAACTAGTAATATATCTATTATTAATAACGTACCTATTTACTAATCATTTATTTTATTTATATAATTACGTAATTCTAAAACGACTCTTCTCCTTATTTATATACATTTAAAGTTAAATTAAAATTATTTTTAAACTATTATTGTGCGGGTTTCTTATTCCTTTTCTCTTTTTTATTTTATTTTAACTATATTACTATATCGTTGTGCTTCGAATTTAATAAATAATTTATCAGTATTAATATATTTCAACTCTATCAATCCTCTTCATCTACGCTTTGACCCACAATTGCCCAACCATTCACATATATGGAAGGGCGAATTTCTTAATTAATTTTTCACACGTTATAATTTGTTTTTTATTTTTAATTCTCTCGTCGTCTTCTTTTCCACAGCCCACCGTGCAAGTATTTTCGTACTTATCCCAGCACGGCGACCTTCTATCCCTGTGCCAGGTAAGGTAACTCTCTTTCCAAAATTTCTCTGCTGGGTTTTGTTTTTAGTTCGATTTTATAAACATGGAATTTGTAGTTTCTTAGATTTACTTTGCCTTTTTGCTTTCTGGGTATTAGAGATATGGTTAATATCCAGATCAAGTAAAGAAGAAACGAAACACACTTCAATTATTCAATGATAACTCACTCTGTTTCTCTGTACTTGATGTTTCACCATTTTGGAATTATTCTATGTTTTGATTTATTGTTGAGCAATATTTTTTGTTAGTCAAATACTGCAATTTGAGTTGTGGATGTCTCATACTATGCACCGTGCATAATTCAATATTTAATGAATAAGAGCTCTTAGATGGAATCAAGTAGATTAATTTTTGGTCTTGAATGGTTTCATGAATTGAATAACTTAAATTCCTTAGGAATTGCTTTTCTTGAGCCAGCAGAGCAGAAAACCAGAGGCTTTGTATTGAATATAACTTGAATGAATAATGTTTACAGGCCATCGTCTATATATACATAAAAGAACAAAATGACAGCTAGCTAAGGCATTGTACTCATCTTCCATTGCCTTTTTCCAGCTTGGTTCTTTTAAGGCTTCTGAGGTGTTTGAGGGTAATCCTGTCTGTGGTTGAGTAGAGATTTGGTACAATTTTGGTTTAAAGATCCCTGCCTTAGATCTTGTTACCATAGGATGTGATGGTACAACTCCTTTTGTGTTGGGTGCTGTGATAAGGGATGAAGGTTGGTAATTTGCTTGAGGCTGATGATTTGAATGAGGTGAGGATAACTGATTATTTGATATCATGTCAGTGCTCAAATTCTGTTGTGTCTTACCTTGGTCAAGGTTCTGGGATTGTTCTGAAGTTTCAGAAGTTTCAAGAGAGTGGCTTTGATCAGCTGCTGACTGAGTGTTTTGAGGAGTATCAAAAGAGAATGACACGACCTGAAATTTTTCTAAAAGAGTAATGAAATCACTCTGATTTGTGGACTCTTGGCTACTGAACTTGGGGTCATTAGAAAAAGGAAATGAGCTTTCATTGAATTTGACACTTGCAGAGATATATATTCTACCTGAGTGATGCATGCAAACATATCCCTTGTGAGTTATACTTATCCCTAGCAGTGTGCATTTGGCAGTATGGAAATCAAACTTGTGCTTGTTATATGGTCTCAAAAATGGATAGCATTCACACCCAAATACTTTGATTTGTGAGTGATTTGGTTTGTAATGGTAAAGTAGTTCAAAGGGGGTTTTATTTCCAATAACAGGTGAAGCCAATCTGTTGATAATGTAGGTGGCATAAGTGAAGGCTTCTTGCCAGAACTTTAATGGCATTTTAGCTTGTGCTAGCAATGTGAGTTCAGTTTCTACCACATGTCTATGTTTTCTCTCAACCTTGCCATTTTGTTCATGTAGATAAGGACATGATTGTCTCAATGCTATGCCCTCTTTGTCAAGAAATGGTTTAAATGGTTTGAACTCTCCTCCCATGTCTATCTGTAATGCTTTAATTTTCATATTCAATTGGTTTTCAATTTGACTTTTGAAGATGATGAATGTATTGAGAGCTTGGGATTTTGTTGTCAAAGGAAACAGCCAGGTGTATCTTGTCATGCCATCTACAAAAGATATGTAATATCTATGTCCATGACTTAAGGGAATTGGTGCTAGTCCCCATAAGTCAGCATGAATCAATTCTAAAGCTTTGCTGGTTTTAGTTTCTGTGCTTTTGAAGTTTTGTTTAGATTGTTTTCCATACTGACATGCACAACAAAATGAAAGAACAGAATTCTTGTTTAATTTGAACTGATTACAAGACAACAAGATGCTTTTCAGAGCAGACTCATTTGGATGCCCTAGTCTGAGATGCCAAAGATCAATGTCTCTCAAAGCATCATTGCTTGATCTATCAGTTTCAGAGGACTCAACACTAACATTTGCTAACTTGACACTACTCAAATTAAACAACAGCATAGACACTGGATTGCTGATGCAATTTATTGACTTAGGCATAAAGGATGAAGACAAAACAGCAGCATAAGGAGTTTTGTTCCCACTCAGGTGAGTAGGCAGGCACAACAGCTCATAAAGCCCCTCTTTAGCCACTCATTTCACCAGAATTTTCCCTTGTCTCTTGTCCTTGATAAAGCACACAGATTTTTTAAATTCAATATCAATATCATTATCATGCAATAATCTGGAAATGCTAATGAGATTTTTAGTGATGCTTGGCACATATAATATGTCATTCAAGGCAATGTGTTTATGTGGATTTGAAGTGGAAAGCATAGAGTTACCAACATGAGAGATCAAGAGTTTTTCACCATTTCCAACAGTTAATTTTTCATTACCTTGATACTCAGAGTTGATGTTTATGTTACCAAGGGCATTTGTCACATGGTTTGTGGCACCACTGTCCAAGTACTAAGCTCCACTGCTTTGACCATCAGTTGCAGCCACATATGCACCTCTTGGTTCTCTCCTTTGGCTTGGTTGTGGCACATAATTCTTTTTGAATCTGTGCCAGCAATCAGCAGCTGTGTGTCCCATTTTCCAGCAAATTTGACAAGGCCCCTTTGGGTTTAAACCATCATCATCACCCACAGCCTTGCCTTTCCCTTTGTCCTGAGGATTCTGATTTCCTTGACCATTACCTGATCCATTGCCAGAGGTTCTGAAAACTATGCCAGGTTGGTGTTGATTTCCAGCCCTGTTATGGTTGTTCCAATTCCTTCTCCCATTTCTCATTTGTGCATAGTTTGCCTCTATAGTCCCTGAGTTTAGGTTATGTTCTGTTCTGTTTTCTTGGCTGAGAAGCATGCCATAGACTTCAGAATGTGAGGGACTTTCCTGCATTGAATTTATGCTAGCTACAACTGAGTTATATTCTGATCCTAAACCAGCAAATTCACACATAATAAAGTCATCATCACTCATGTTACTCCCTGCAGCCCTAAGTGCATTTAATATGGACTTCATTCTAGAGTAATACTCATGAATGGTTAGTGAGCCCTTTTTGGTGGTCTGGATTTGTGTTCTGAGATGTAAAATTCTAGCTCTAGTTCTTGCACCGAATTGATCGGAAAAAGTTGTCCACACCTCAAAGGAGGTGGAACAATCCACCACGGTGCCTAAAACTTCCTCACTAAGTGAAGATAACAACCAACTTAGGAGAATGTGGTCTTGTTTCTTCCAGACTTGGTATTCTGGGTTAGGTGTGGTAACTATTATTTGATCTTGTCCAAGGTTTATAAAGACTCTAGGAGGGCAGACATGGCTGCCATCTATGAAACCCTCAAGCTCATTTGCTCTAATGCTGGAAATCACTTGTGATCTCCAGAGCATGAAATTGTTTTGATTTAGCTTAATGGGAGTTGTGAATACATATGTGCTGCTGGTGATGTGTTGAGTGGGTGAAGGTGTGTTGTGACTCGAATTTCATTCAATGTTTTGAGAGGTGTTTTGATTTTCATTTTGATTCAAGTTGCCCATCTGAGCGTTTTGGTTCACATTTGCTTGTGTGCTGCTGCTGCTTGCCATAGCTTAAAGATGGCTCTGATACCAACTTAAATTCCTTAGGAATTGCTTTTCTTGAGCAAGCAGATCAGAAAACCAGAGGCTTTGTATTGAATATAACTTGAATGAATAATGTTTACAGGCCATCGTCTATATATACATAAAAGAACAAAATGACAGCTAGCTAAGGATAACAATTTCAGATAAAACAAAATAATCCGTAAATCATTAGCCAATGATATAATGCTTCTAGAATCATCATCCATTCATTCCCATATGCTGATATTTCTCTGTGTAACTGTTTTGCCACCTCATTGAATTTATGTCATTTCTTTTATCGGCTGACCGTAAATGGGTGTAGCTCAGGTGGCATGCCAATGTGTCACTGAGGTCAGCTGTTGACTGGTCATGGCTGCTATTTTCAACAGAATACTTTGGGTTCCTTCATTTACTGAGCTTGTGCTGTAGCTTGATTTAGAGGTAGATATTATATACCAATTTGATGACAATTGGTTTGCTTTTACGATGTTTGCATAGACATGGAATGATGTCCGTTCAAGTGCTCGTGAACATCAGAGCTGCTTTTTACAAATCGCAGTGTGCTGCTGTAGATTATTTAGCTTTTCCTGGGTAATGCACATTATCGTAGTTATTTGATGCATTGGTATGCTACAAGCTTACCTTTCTGCCACAAAGAGTGAGGATTTCATGTTGATGGATTCAAATTTACTGAGAGGTTTTGAAAGGTTTTCAGTTGGGGTTTAGTATCTTATCTGAGGATCTAACCACTGTGAGAATAGAAAGCAAAGCTTCATTGTAAGCAGTTGAATTTTTTTTAGTTGTAAGGTCGTTATTTGCTTCATTTTGAATTTTTGGTTAACAAAATCTCGTTGAACATCCACACTAGACATAAGGAGAAAACAATTGATTATTCTTCCCTTTAATTTCATGTTATAGTTTTGTTTTCCGTTGAAATGTTTATTGTTTAATACAATGCAAAATCTGTTCAAAGTGTGGTTAAAAGGCTGGGTTAGTTGTTATAGCTGCTGCTATAAGATCCTTGTGGGCTCCATTTACCAGAATAAGAAACCAGTTAGGTTATGTTAGTAAGTAGTGACATCCCCTGTTATCAGCTTGCAAGGCTGATGAATAAGCCTAGAAAAGCATTCGATTTCTCCCTTTATTGTTATTTAAATCAACTGAGGTTGAGTGCTATTGAATATCTGTAAGGGAGAGACTCCATTGTAACAGGATCTTAGCAAAGTTCTATTGCTGCTTTTCACCCATGCATGTTGCCATTTACGCAATTGAATGGATCACAATATACACTGGTGGCATTTTCTTCATTGTTTTCTCTTTTTTTTTTTTTTGGTTCTTAATCAAATCTTGTGTTGAGAATTGGGTATTCTTGAGAAAATTAATTCAGTCTTTATATATTGGTTCGATTTCAATCATTGTTAGTGATTGAATCAATTTCAAAGACTGAAATTTACTATATGTGTCATCAGATTCAAATTGATATAGTTGTGTTATAATTGCAGTCAGATGATGCATTTCCATTGACCCATGTCCTGGTTCTACGATGGATGTCACAGAAAGAGAAACTAAAACTGGGAATTCGGATTCTGCACTTGTTGACAACAAGGAATCCTCTATTCAGATAAAGGTATTGTTCTTTGCTAGAGCTCGAGATTTAACTGGCTTGACCGATATGCCACTAGAGGTGTCGTATGGTAGTACCACACAAGATTGCTTGAATAAGCTTATTGCAAGGTTTCCGAACTTAGAAGAGATCCGAGGATGCATGGTTCTTGCTTTAAATGAGGAATACACAAATGCATCTGTGATTGTTAATGAAAAAGATGAATTAGCCATTATACCTCCCATAAGTGGTGGCTAAATCTTTTCATCTATCCCAACAGAAAAGCCGTAAAGAAATTGTGGCTAAATATACATGTTGTATCTTGACAAACATTGTCAGAAAGAGGTTTCATGAAAGACTGTAATGCAGCCAGTATATATACTAGTGCTGGTTGTGTTTTGGCTTTCTTTTTCTTTTTGCAATTTCTCCGTTGTTGCAGATGATTTAACTTGAATACAACCGTTCTGTGCTTGACACGGGATATGCATGTACACTTAATAAGAATGTTTATCTCTAGAAATGAAAACTTTGCTCATCTCCAAGCTCTTTCTTTACTTGAATTTATTTATTTATTTGTCTCTTTCCTGCTCTTATTTGGCATGTCTTTAACCGTAATCCAAACCTAACATTAGGTTTGCAGAGTAGACTTGGCAAAAAATCATACGATTCATGAACACAATTCGAATCTACACAACAAAAATAGTTGTAAGGTGGATTCTTTTTGTGTCGAATTGTTAATGGGTCAACCCATTACAACCCATTATATAAGGCGTAGATTTGGACTTAATCATCAAAACTAATTTACCCAATCCATTAACACCTAATATTAATAGTTTAATGAATGTAATAACTTAAATTATAATTTTAAAAAAAAAGTAAATTGAATTTTTTAATATTATATGAAAAAAAAACTTTGAAGTAACCAATTATATAGCTGTCGCAAGCTCTAAAATTCCTAGGTATTTATTGTAAATTTAGAGCCATCATCAGGTAACACAAATTTCTTTGTATGATTCTTATATATATATAAGAAGTAGAGCAATTACACCCTTCTGCCCTGTTCTATTATTTTTATTGATTTCGATAACTAATGCCAGCAGTAATTAGGTATTTGAACGGAATACTTGGCCACACTCTAGTATTAGTAATCAGAAGCATTGGATTTGGTTAATCCTCGAGCAATGACTGCATTTTTCATGAGGTGGAGAGATTCTTCAAGATCATCACGCAGCTGATGTGGATCAGGAATCAAGTCATCATCAACTGATAAGATGAAGGTCATTTTGTTGGCATAGCTTGCAACATGAATCGTCAATCCCTGCAATTATTAAAATAGAAGTTATAAATATAATCATCTCCCGTTAGATCCAATCGAAAGAATTGTGCACAAATTTTCTCAGATATTGTGGAAGTAAACTTGGGAAGAAAAGAAAATAAGACAAAAATGTAAACAAGGAAATGAAATCTTATAGAGGAGAGCACTGAAGAATGAAAACGTTACATTGAATTGATTATTGATTAGTTAAAAATCCTTGCGGTTTAAAGAACTTCCCCCCCCCCCCCCCCCCTTTTTTTTCTCTTCTATCACGATGTTTCTTTAGAGGGATAAGGCTTATTATGTTCTTGATCGACTAGTTGTATTATGATTTTACATATCTAAATTTGTCAATGTCTATATAAAAATCTAAAATTGGGAAGATGCTTTACATTGGTTTGTCCATAGCAACTGGGGGCAACATAGGCAATTGGATGGCCATAGAAACTTATTTCTTCTTGAGGTCCCTTCACGTTTGAGAACAACAATGTTGGTTTGGATGGACAGTTGGCTCCCTGCTTATCAACATTGAAAATTAACACCATTTAATTAATCAGTTGAATTAATTAAGATAGTTTGCTATAGTGCTTCCGTATTTAAATTAAAGCATAGTAATTAATTACTAGTTACCTTGATACCAAACTTTACGGTGTATTGAGATAATAAATAAGAGAATTCGGACTCCAGTGAAGCTTTCTTTCTATCCATTCTTGCCTTTGCTTCCCTAAGGTAATCTAATGGGTCATCTCTTAATGCAATGCTGAAGGGGAAGATTACAAAGCCAATTTTGTTGCCCGATTTTGTTTTATAACCATTCTTCACAGTATCAGCTAATTCCTGTTTACAAAAAAAAAAAAGGGCAAACAATAAAAAATTGGATATAATATGTAGAATCAATGCATCTTCTGCATGCGATGATAAAAAGTACGTACTTGAACTTCACCAGATGACCTAAGGTCCTTCATGATTGCTGCTCTGAGACGGATATTTTTTGGAAGATTATTGTTTCTTTCTGATGCTCCCTTATTAACCAGCAACAATTCACCTATAATATATATCAATATAAACCAGAGCTGAGACGGCTTTAATATTAACCATATTTGATGAAATATCTAGTAGAAGGAAGATTCACGCTTTGGTATCTCTTGTATCCATTAGAAATTTTTGTTATTACTTGGGTCCCTCATAAAATTTTTAAAATTTTTATGTTATAAGATTTCAAGTAATTTTCTTACGCCGGCACCTAAGTCTGAATTATGAGAGAGGTTAGGATTGAAAAAATTAATATGGGCATTCGGAATGGAAAAATTAACTAAGAAAGTACATTTTCAATGTATTGATGTGACATTTTGACATTCTGATTGGTTAGTATAATTTGTGTACATTCTTCAAATAATTAATTATTATATATGTTAAAATACAACATTTTCTTTTCATGGTGCACTATTTTTTTGAATTTTGTTGACATTAGAATTAATTAGAGTTATTAAAAATTTTTAAAAGGATCTGATCGAGTGATAAAAACAATTTGTGAGAAGGAATAAAAAATCATTGTCCCTTAATGAATTTGTTAGCAATGACTGTAGTATGAAAAATACTTTGATCGCTCACGGAAATTAATTGGATCGAACAAGATTATTATGAAGAGAATTGACGCCTTACCATATTTCCGATTGAGGTTCCGAGACAAGCCAGCTTGGGTGACCGCTACCACAGCATCATTGATCGTCTACAAACAGCAAATACAAGGTAATAAGATTTGTTTAAAAAAAAAAAGAAGGGAATTTTTTTTCCAAAGCACCAGTTTCTTTAAGGGAAAGTTGCAAAAGAGATGTACTTTTATCTCCTTTGAAATTTGTTTTTATCATTCGGTTCCTGATAAATTTTCCACATCAAATTTTATTTTGACGTTAAAATATTAAGATCAAACATATCGTTGAAGGGTAAATACTATATTTTACATTCAAAAAGTTAATTATATGAGACCCAAATTAGAACTAATAAAGATGTTAGTTAAAAAGTCACAGATACCATTTAACAATTTATTATTATTTTTTATTATTGTTTTAATACACACACATATAAAAATGTTTCAATCTGAAATTTTAAAGTGTAGGAAAATTTAAGAAAACACATAAATCGTCCGATTTAGGAGCTTTAAATTTGAAACCTCTTAAATCCCACGGTTCTAAAACTTTTCTAAACTTTTCCTGCACTTTAAAATCCTGAACTAGAAAATTACTCTCTCTATATATATATATATTCTTTTTAACATTAAGTATATTACAAGTAGGAAGAATAATTTGTAAGGACTAAAGTGTCATTCTTCCAACAACAATGTCTAAAATAGAGTAGCCGAACAGCATGATCAGAAAAATTAGTTATTGCAGGGAGAGCGAAAGGGAAAAAAGAAAAAAACTCATGTGTATAACTCTAAAAAGTAAGCTTATGATTGAGGTTTTGCATCAAGCATATGCACTTGGCCTAAGAATTATTCCCAACCCATCGCATGCCGCTTAATCTTGTTGTTTGGTTCCTGGTCCTATAGAAGGTATGCCCACTAATACATGAGTTTAGTATACTACCATATATATGTAGAAGCTAATAGACAAAAACCAATACTAAAAAGCTAACTTATAAATTTAAGGCCGCACATACTTATAATATACTTATGTTAGCCTAAGAATTATTCTCAGCCAATTTTCTGTGTCCCTGTCAAAGAACTGTGCATGCACGCTGCATATATGGCTCCTAATATCAGTATGTAACTTTTGATTGGCGCGCAAAATCAAAAGCCACTAAAGTAATTGATCAAACTTACTCTTCGAATAATATAAAGATAAATAAACAAGAACAACATATGCTGCTCTCTCTTGTTACTTACAGTATTCATGGCATTCTTGACATTCTTGAAATCATCCAAGCTGAGTGATCTATGAACAGTTCGGCGTGGACCAGAAGCCTTACCCATGATACCTTTGAGGGGAGTTTCACTATCCTTTACAAACATTAATATCGTCGCGATAACCATCACAGCATCAACCAGCGTGTTATAAAACAGTGAGAAGACAAACCAAAAGTACTTGAAGGACAAGTATGGCCAAAACCCTTTAATGCCATAGCTTCTGGAATCACCTTCTTTGCTAGTCGGAGGAATACTATTGGAGGGTAATTCCTCAGGATTAGAAACTTTACGAGTGCAAGAAAGAAAAAGAGACACGAGAGAAGTTCCATCACCAAGTGAGTGGTGCACCCGGAGAACGGCGACAGATTCAGCATCCGAAGTCTTAATGTTGAGGAGATGGAGATCCCACATTGGCTGCTTGGACATTTTGATTCCAGTTTTTCTTAGGTTTGAGACATAATCTTCGACGAACTTGTCTGCTGAATCAATTGATTTTGGCTCCAAATTTGGGACAATAACGTGGTTGTCCAAATTCACCTTTGTTGGAACCCATTTCAGCCCTCCTTTAATCTTCTCATCTTCAACCTGCCATAATGTCAATTAAAAATTACGTAGATATGTCTAGTACACTAAGTTTTGGCTTGAGCTTAACGCCGACTCAATTTATTCATCTATTGATCAATAACAATATTTTTTCTTCACACGTACGGTAAGAATTTAAACCGAACGTGCCCATGCCTAACTGAGTTCGAACTCTGGTGGTGAAAGAGAGATTAAAAAGTTGATCTTCTGCCTTTAAGAAAAAGTGAATATATCCAAGAAAAAGTGAATATATATATATATATGAAAAAGTTGTAATACCATAATTATTGGAGATGATCATTTGTTGGTCATGTTTTGTACCTGTAAACTAGAGAAACGATGGTGCTTGAGTAACGAATGTCCGAGATTTGCTTTCACAAAATCTGGGTTGGTTTTTGACTTAAAGCCAATCATTACAACGATGTATAGATTGGATTCGGGTTCATGAAATAAACGAGACATTGGACTCAAGGGTTGATCTTCCTTGCCGTTTTCAAATATGGGATTTTCGTCAACAATTGGACTCACTTTGATTGGTTTTGGAAGTTGTATTTTCTCTCAATATGGCTGAAAATATCTCAAAATCTATGAATATAAAGGAAATCAGAAATGGATATGTAGAAAAAACAAGGCTAAATTGTGTGCTTCACTTGATGTGTGGATGAATTCTCAACTTCAAGGGTTATCTGCTTTTTATAGGCAAGCACAATATGCCTCGCATGCATGTATGCATATATGTATTGTACTTTTGTATTCATTATTATTATTATTAGTATTATTATTGAATGAATGAACTATAAAAATCTTAATAAAAAATCAAAGAGAAGAGGAAGTAGAGATAACCCTTGACAGCATTTACATTCGTCAGTCCTTTCATTGTCCCTGTTATAACATTAGAGAGAATCACCTTTATTTTCTTGAATGTGTTTGTCACGTCGGATTAGATTAGATTTAAGAAGACATAATAGGATTAAATTCATCTAGTATTTAATATTATTTTGTATTTAGTGGAGTCTTAGGATTGCATTTAATTGTGACAATAAGTTTATTGTTATAATCATTTTTAAAATATTCATTAAATTTATTTATCATTAGTCCAGTCAAGTTAGCAAACATCAACTCAATAAATATAAAAACAAGTGTTCGCATGTTATTGTCTCCATCTGTTGATTCTTATGCTCAGGTAGAAATTGAGCATCCCCATTGTCAACCTCCATTTAATTTTATAAAGGGACAAGAATTAAAATTGCAAGGCAATTTTTTTGTCCCCTTTACAGAATCCAAAATGTTCATTTGTTGCAAAATCAGAAATTGATTTTTTGAAAGCAGAACAGTATTGACCTAAGAAGTAAATAAATAAATTAAATTGAGATATTTTTAGTATTATTAGAGATGTAGGAAATAATATTTTAACTCTTAGGGTCTATTTGGCACACTTGTTCAAGCATAGCTCATTCAAGTGGAACTTTATTAGTAGAAAATTTTATAAGTAGATATTTTATTAAAAAAAAAACAGTTGTTTGGTTGTCAATAAAATTTTTTATTAAAAATTAAATTTATTTTAATAGAAAAGTTTTTAAAGTTACAATATAAAAGAAAAGTTATAATATTGTGAAATAAACAATGAATATTTTAGATAATTCTTGCATCTAAGAATATTATGTTGATTTTACGTGATTTTTACAATATATATATCTACCTACCGGGCCAAAACTACTTTACATCACAAGTATCATACCCCACTTATTTGTCATTTACTTAAGTCAGCGTTGGATTTAATTGGACGTTTAGGAAAAAAACACGTAGAGAAATAGAGCAACCGGAGAAGCAAGTAATGGGCCGGTCAGCAGGATTGGTAAGGGAGCATACATAATAAGTTCCTTTGCGTATTTTTACAACTTATGCATTTAATCCAATAACAAACCGATATATGGAAGTAATGGCTGCAAACAACTTCGTGCAAGTGTGCTAGTACTGGTCGGAGTAAGATTGACACAAAATTTGCCATAATTATGTTGGCAACTTTTGCAAAATAATCAGGTGATGCGTTTCTTCAGCGTAGATAATTGTGGGAAAAATGAATTTAATTATAGAGGGATTTGTCATGTGAATGTAGTCTAACATACAGATATACTTTGCAAAGTTATAAATGGAGATAGTGAGTTGTTCGTACTAAGATGAACATATCCAACTTAATTCCATTGTAATTTTATAGAAGACAATAACCCTCTTGGTACGTGAACTTTACTGTTGTGCGTTTACTATGGAATACACACTGAGGCCTTTGTATTACATATCCAAAGGAAAGAAATGGAATAGTAAAGTAAGAAATATAAGTTAGTTTAGCGGTATTAATTTTTATTGTATGAAATACGTAAATAATATATATATATATATATATATATATATATATAATATTATAGAGAAAAATAACAAGCAAATAACCTATTTACCCATCTTTTGGTTGAAATTATTGTGTCCGTGGTTCTATTTATTAGTCTAGAAAACAATATGATCAAGGTAAGTTGTGCATATTGATATCAGTAAAAGAAAAGAAGTTTATCTGACATGGATGATTTAAGTCGGTCAAGAAGTTATCAGATTAATTGGGATTTATTTTCGAGGTTACCCTTCAAACGTGTAAGTCATAATCAACATGAAAGTTTGTATAATTGTTTATGTGAACACATGTAATGTAAATTGTATGGTTGAAAAAACTAAGTTCGTTCATATAAGTTTCACACGTAATCTAATCCAATTAAGAAGATAGGTTAATGTTTCAAATTAAGAGATAATCAGCGTACATAATATGTCTTATGAATCCAAACGTTATTAATATAAGGAGACGAAATAGGATAAAACAAAATAACTATAATTTGATGATATATTAAGAGCGGACTTATTATTTGAGTTTTAGTATCACTAAAAATAGAAAACATGAATAATCTCATTCATTAATGTTGTTGTAGGTGTGAAAAAGGATTAGAATATATGTATATTTTTGTTTTGGGGGGGAGGGGGAGGGGGAGGGGGGGAATTTGGGTGCCGGTCATCTTCATTTAATAAGTTTAATACTCGTTTGTGCATGTACTTATCACTTTTACATGAGTGTTCATGGTTTCATATAGAGGACTGGGCTAAGAAACAGAAGGCCATGGAAACAAGTAATCCCGATTGTACAGTTGTGGTAACAAGAATGCCATAGGAACAGAATGCAGTGTGATTGAAAAGCCAAAATTTAAAAGCAACAATAGAAGTTAAAAAAAAAAAGAGATTGTGGATGAAGTTGAAAGGCTCAATAAAATTGGAATTATGTATTGTGGGAGGGGATAACAAAACGCTGCCGATGTTGGATAATAGTTAGTATAGGTGTTGCAGATAAGTGGAGCATCCTGCCATAGGAAAGTAGTTAGAAAATGGAGAACAAGTAGACGAATAAGAGACAAGAAACAAATGTGAATTTGATGATTGTTATGAAAAAATTGAGAATGAAATTGTAAAGGAAAAAAATATATTGAACAACCACACGATCAAAAACAAACAAACCTTCTGTATTTGTAATTGGGGAGGAATTGATAAATATCGAAGCAGTAAAATGTCTGAACGTGAAGATAGGACCAGGATTGGGGTATAAGGACATGAAGGCAATAAGTAGTGAATTGCATAAAGTATCATCCAAAAACATACACAAAATGATTCCATCTAATATTCGATACCAGTAATAGTACAAAATTAGAACCGATGTTTAAAGATTTGAAAACTATCAACAGCAGTGTCGAACTCAATGAACTGTAAAATCTCCCCATGAACTCTGCAAACAACTTCATGGGGTCCATACATTGAGTTGTGAGTGGGACTTATATATGGCGCAAGTTAGAACATATCTTTTCACAAACCTTGAACTGGCGAATCCACATTTAAAGGCATACAAAGAGAAAGGTCATTTACTATTTTCCATAGAGAGGATGATGAAATTAACAACGACATCTTACTGATTGTATCCCCAATGTTGCTGCTGCTCCTAGTAGGGGCGTTCAGGTAATCGAACAGAGGTGCCTATGCCTGCGACAGAACAATGATTACTTGCAGCAAAGGAAAAGTGGAGTATGAATGTCAGTGCATTTTGTAAAATACAAGATAATCTATCGTATTTGTAATCCTCCTAGGAAAGGATTAATGGTTGGGTATTATCTTAGGGTGATGATTTGATTCCTCAAGACAAGTGGAGCTACTCTACCTTTTCATTGGTGGCAAAACATGGTCAACTGAATTCAACACATAATATGTTGTCATTTTCTACTTCTTTCTGCCAATTTCTATTTTGCAACCAAGCCTAACGTCCTATGCCCATTTACACTTCTTCATGCCTACCTAGTCAACCATAATCAAATAATTATGCACATGGACACAAATTTAAAGCGAAATATGAATTTCTATCATCGACACATACCTCAACGCCGCAAGAAGGCACTCGGTAAGCGCTAATTGATACTAAATTGCAACTATATGATATACACAGACTTTGCACAATATATCTTTGCTCACTTTACTTCGCCACGACTCAAATGGTTGTATTCCACTGTTGGATACCAACCCAATTGCCTAGAACTGACGACAATGGTTAATCTCACAACCTAACTTAATCAGCAAATAAATCCCCAATTATGCAGATAAAAACCCTATATTCTTTGCAAATACTGACCCTATAAGTGAATACCTTGTTTTACTATAATAAAACCTAACTAATAAATATTCAATACTCCATCACAGCTTTCCGAAAATAGTTTCAAGACAACAATGCCGACGACCATCACCTGCAAAACTTCATTCGTGGGAAGAATTGCAAATGATGCTTACACGTGAGTGTTATTTTTTGTTTTCGATTTACAGGTGTTACGTCTTCAGCCGGTAACCAGTTTTCTAAATATTAAATCTCGGCCGTTAAATATCTTCCTTCCCAATCTAAAGGCTCATTCGCTATAAGACAAAGGAGTGGGGTATCAAACCCATGACGCAACATAGCTGGATCCCTACCTACCGATATGAAAGTAGGGATATATTTTTGGGTGGGCTATATCTTTTAAAAAAATGAAATTTACTTCTCAAACATTTATTTTATACAAATGAAATTAAGCACACTACAAAGTAAAAATCTAACCATAAAACTATAAAAATACAATGTAAAAAAATATTAATCAATATTAGATTTGTTTTTATTTTTTATAAATATTATTAAGATAAATTTATAAATTATAATTATTTTTTTTCAAAAAATCAGCCCGGGTTAGCCCACCTTGAGCTTCACCTCTGGTGAGTGAAATAAATAAGTACATGTCAAAAGGTACATCATTATTGAGATACAAAATTTGTATCCTAATTTTATAAGCATGTCATTACATTTAGATTGAATAAATTTATGAAGATGATAAATGTTAATAAAAGGCATAAATACCATATATAGCCTCCTATATTTTGTCAAAATTTTCCTTTGACACCCTCTTGTTTGAAAAGCCGAAGTTACTAGATCTAGTGGCAGAGCCACTAAGGGCTGCCCACGCTTAGCCCATAAAATCCATAGGACATTTTTTTTAGCTCAATTAAATTATAAATTTGTCTCCTTTGGACTAATTAAATTAAGTTTAAAATGTATTAAAAATTTAGATTTAAATTTTACCTCAAAAATTGAATAAATAATACACATATATGTAAATGGGTTTCGAACCCTAAACCTTATTGTATTTTAGATAAGAGAATACACACATATGCACGCACGCCCGACATACACACACATTATTTATTTTCTTTCTTGTTTGTATTTTATGTAGGTCAAAATTGTTACCCTTGTTGATTTAATTTTTTGGCAACGCAACTATCTAGGTCCTTGGCTTTTTAAAATATAATTTTAGGGGTAATATTATTGTATTTTTCAATTGATATCACCGGATATTGCATCTCTCAAGTAGCACTTATTTGTGAAATAATAAAATATTTGAATAAATAATTTCACAAATTATCAAATTTTATCATCTACTTAGACATGACACATCACTTAAGATGTCACTTTAAAGTGTGTATAGAATTACTGTCATTTTAATTGTAGCATTAATTCATGATGGATTAACAATAAGTGCTGCGCATTAAATAATGGCGTTGCGGCTCAAGTTTGAAAACGTGGAGCTTTCGAGAACATTTAACACAACAACGGAACATGTCTTCATCTTGCCCCTTTCATGAAAAAATTGATGAATCAATTTAATTTAGGAGAAGATTTGTACGTGTAAAAATTTAGAAGAAGATCGATGTAGATAGGTAGTTGAAAGTAATAAATTCCTTTTCATCTTGCCCCTTCCATGGAAAATTTCATTATCTGCGAGAATTTTCAAACCTTTATTTCATCATTCGGCTATGCACGATGACGACACGATGACGAAAGCATGAAAAAAATTTAAAAGTTGAACAATTTTAAGAATCATCTCTTAGTTGGGTATCACTTTCCATCCTCCATTTTTAATGGAAGGAGTTTAATTTTCATCAGTGGTGAATAGTGGATTATTTTCTCATTTATTTAGAGTATATTTTACTCTAATTTACATATGGATTTCGAGGCTGCATTTATTTCTGCTACAGAAAAAGGTTGGTCTTTAGAAACTGAAACAATTTAAAGAGAGAGAGAGAGAGAAAAGAACAAATAATCATGTGATCGATCAGTAGTAATAATATCAAATGAACAAAAAGATACATACAAAGAGAAATATTGAAGAAAATATATTTATTGAGAAGAAATTAAAGTTTTTGAAATTACATTGTATTTTTTAAGGGTTAATTCAGTTTATCACCTAGATAAATTAACATATTTTTATTTATCTTTCAATAATAAAAACATCAACCCATCCCCATTCGTCAAATTTGATAAAAGATTTTATTAACGCGACCCATTTGATTTGTCGTAATCTTTTAGATGGTAAATGTTTTTAGACCTTCTGTTTTTATGTTTTTAGTTTTTCTCTTTTAATGACTGTAGTTGGAAGGGAACGTTTGCTGCTTGATCATTTTATGAATTATTTTGTGATTTTAGACGACAATAGAATTACCCTAAAATAAATCTACAAATAACAAAATTGGCGTTAGAAAGCTACAAAAAAAAAAAAATCTGGGCAAAAGCCCAATCTTCAGCTGGCCCATTCCGAGTTGATAACCCGAATATGAAACCGAACCCCACTATGCCCTTGCCCACCCCTAATTGCCTTTCACTAAATTGGTTGGTGATATGAACTGATCTGTTGAGCAAAATTCTGGCTAATTACGAGGCATAATTTTGAGCTACTCAGGAGAGTATATGAAGTATTCCTACCGCATGATTAATTAGCAACTATTCCGGCTAGTGAAATCGACTTTTTTATCCATTCATTGCTAATATGAACGTATATTTCTTCTATTTTCTAATTCAATAACTATTATTGCTGAATGCTATTGGAAACAAAATTATCATCCTAATGAAGTGTCATCAGTTATTGACTACCATATATTAAGCAATAATTGATTTTATATTCCATCAGTAATGAAATAATTATAACACATTAGATGTTACATCGCATGAGATCCAAACTTTGTATCCTAACTTTGTGTATGTAACCCCTCCAATATAAGTTCGCAATTCACGTGGATTAAATAATAATAATCAATTTCATTTCATGACATACTTATATAATACAACCTAAAATGAATAACATGCACACTCGACCTGTAAGCTTCGAAACCAAATTAATTCCATTCATTAGACATCATCATACAAACATTGCTCTGAAGTAGAAGAGATTCAGTGTTATCGCACTTCTCCCCTCTTCAGTTATTTGCATCAGAAAAAGTACATAAATATTGCAATAATTGCATCTTATTGAACTGAAAATATCTAGTAATACTGGGCTAATAATTAACTTTTAGTTAATATCCTTGAGCAATGATGCAGTTTTGATAAGGTGGAGGGATTCTTCAAGATCATCACATAGCTGATGTGGATCAGGAATTAAGCCATCATCAACTGATAAGACGAAGGTCATTTTGTTGGCATAGCTTACCACATGAATCATCAATCCCTACAATTAATACAAGTTATTGATTAGTGTCATATGATTGACGCTAGTCAAAATAATTCTACAGAAAAGTTATCGTATGCTAAAATAGGATGAACATGATTGATGTGCATTTCCAATTAACATTTGCTCGTCGAAATATGATGCTTTTATTTTTATCATTCTCAAGCAAATTAAGAACTTGTTACATAGATAATTCTAGGAGTTGAATATTACAAGGTTGAGCAAGTTAGGCTAGTAAATTAGGATTTGAATTCAGTATTAGACGTAATTTTTTGCTTAAATTTTTATGAAATTGCAATGAATAGTTATTAAATAAGAATATGCACGTGATTAAATCTTAAAATGTACACGTAGCATAAAAATTTTAAATAATTAGAATAACTCAAATCAAAACTCGATCCAAATTCAGTAATAAAAGTGCATAAAATCAAATAATACTTACATTGGGTTGTCCACAGCAACTAGGAGCAACATAGGCAATTGGATAGCCATATAAACTTATTTCTTCTTGGGGCCCCATCACGTTTGAGAACCACAATGTTGTTTCTGATGGAAAACTAGCTGCCTGCTCATATTATTGAAAGTACATAACTAAGATTTATACATATATTTTTTTTATAGCACTGCTATGGAATATCAACTCTGGTAGTAACTTAGACAAAGAATATTTAAAAAGAATTCTTCTCTAATGTTCACGTGTTTTAAAATATAAATTGAGACTTGAGAGCATCATCTGTTAATGATAAGATTAACATACACTTAAATAAAATTGTCTAATTAATTTCAAATTTGTATCTTAAAATATATAAATGTTTGTACCGGATAACCATATTTTAAAATCTTACCTTGTTACAAAACTTGAGAAAGGATTTGGATAAAAAATATGAGAAACTGGCCTCCAGAGAAGCTTTCTTCCTATCCATTGCTACTTTTGCTTCTCGAAGGTAATCTAATGGGTCATCTCTTAATGCAATGGTGAAGGGAAAAATTAAATAACCAATTTGGTTGCCCCATTTTGCTTTAGAACCTTTCTTCAGCATATTAGCCAACTCCTGTTTATAATAGAAAATTAAACATGAGATATCAGAGTTCAAGAGACTAAACACCAAAGTTTTTATGTAAAACAGGTATTTGAATTAAATGCTTACCTGAATCCCTGCAGATGGCCTAAGGTTCATGAAAAATGTTGCTCTGAGACGGATATTATTTGGAAGATTGTTATTTCTTTCCGATAGACCGTTAATAATATTCAATTGGCCTAAAATTATTTCATTGCAAATTACTCAGGGCTATAAGATACCTTTAAAATCAACAATATTTGATTTAAAAAAAATGTCGCTCCAAAAAGAAAATACCTTATTGGTTTCAAGGATATAAGAAGAAATTTTGAAACTCACCATATTTCCGATTGAGATACCGAGACAAGCCTGCTTGGGTGACTCCAAGCATAACATCATTGATCGTCTACAAAAATAACCCAGAAGAAAAATCAACGGAAAAAAACAAAATTATGTCAATAAGTTTTTAACTTTTGAACTAGATTTTAAGTATGAATAAGTCAATAAGTTCTATATAGATAATAAAAATGTAATATTGATAGAGACCTAAACAATTATAAAAAATAAACTATTGTAGCCTTTTTATATAACCTCTACAAAATAAAAATAGTTAATTTGTTTATTAAAATGTAACTTTTATCCTTCAGCAGTACGTGTGTTTTTTCAGGAATGAAATAAGAAATTAAAAATTTATCAGGGTCCTGATAACAAGTTAAAACGATTTATAAAAGTTAGTAAAGTGTAATTCTCTCTATAATTAAAAGGTTAAGTAAGTTATTTACAGTGTTCATCGCATTCCTCACAAGCTTGACATCATCCAAGCTGACTGATCTATGAACAAACCGCCGAGGAAGACAACCATTTCCCAGTTCACCTTTGAGGGGCGTTTTGGTATCCCTTACAAACATCAATGCCGTCGCAATAAACATGACAACATCAACAAGAGTGTTCCAAAACAACCATAACTTGAACAACAAGTAAGGCCAAAACCCTTTGGAGTGACCATTGGAATCAATTTTCTTAGTAACCGAAGGAATGGTGGGTACTTCATTTGGATCAGAAACTTTACGGCAACAAGCAAGTAAAAGAGACATGAGAGAAGTTCCGTCACCAAGAGAGTGGTGCACGCGGAGAACCGCAACAGATTCAGCATCCGAAGTTTTAATGTTGAGGAGATGGAGATCCCACATTGGCATTGACATTTTGATCCCAGTTTGGCTCAGGCTCGAGGTATAATCTTCCACAAATTTGTCTGGTGAATCAATTAATTTTGGCTCCAAATTTGGGACTATAACGTGGTCGTCCAAATTCACTTTTGTTGGAACCCACTTTAGCCCTCCTTCAATCTTCTCATCCACAACCTGCCATTGTATCAACTAAAAAGTTAGCTTCAACTCGTGCACAGATTTTTATTCTTCATTTTGTGGCTGGAAACCCTAAAACATTTCAGCAGCTGCGACGATATGGTTACTAAGTCTTACGTTAGATTTTCTAAAAGAGTTGCCCCAAGGGCCTCGTTGAATTATTTTCAAACAATTTTATTAGGTTGTTTGATTTGAAATTCTGGGGAGGTAAGATGCTAAAAAATCAAATCGAGCAATAATATACCGAAAATTTGAATCCTCATATGAATTCAAATTCTGGCGGGGTAATAATCAATATGAACTTTGATCATCTTCCTATTTTTGGATAAAAAAAAATGAAAAGCTTGAAACTCTTATTAAAGTAGGTAAATAGATTTGACAACATGCAATTAAAATACAACCCATAAATTCACTCCAACTAAGCTTTCACAATATAACACAGACTGCCCTCATCCATGTTCGAATTTTGGGAAGGTATGATGCCAAAAAATTAATTCGGACTTTCAACATTTTTTTATCTTAAAAAAAATATTGAATAGTTTCGAAAATTATGAAAATAGATAAATAGATTTGACAACACACAACTAAAGCCTAACCAATAAATTCACTTGAAAAATATATTTTCATAATGTAATCAAGTCTTGAACTAAAAACCTTAAGAATAAGGTGAAAGATGCCCATCACTAAATAATAATTAGGTGCATTATTTGTACAAACAATTATTGTTATAAATTAATGCAGTTGTACAATTCTAATGAAGGACTAGTTAGATGCATTGCAATTACCAATGAGGACTAGGTATTTGCAGGGCAATTCAATTAGTAAACTAAGGACTGGCTACGTAGATGCAATGTAATGCAATTAATTAATTAATTGCAAGTCACATAACTTTGGTCTTGTTTACAGCTCTTACCTGCAAACTAGAAAAACGATGGTGCTTAAGCAACGAATGCTCTAGATTTGCTTTGACAACTTCTGGGTTTATTTTTGACTTAAAGCCGATCATGGTAACGATGTAGACATTGGACTCAGGTTCATGAAACATACGAGCCATTGGACTCAAGGGTTGATTTTCTTCTCTATTTTGCAATACGGTGGGTTCTTCATCAACAACTGAAATCACTTTGATTGGTTTAAGATGTGGCATATTTGATTAATATAGCTAACAAGGCAATTATACAAAGGATTAACGCAAAAGAAATAGAACAAGAAGTAATATATAGGCTGGGTAGTGTTTTCTTCTTTGATGTGTGAGGATGAATTCTCAAGTTAATGAGTTGCCTCTCCTTTTATAGGCAAACGTGCACACAGTTCAAATGTCTAACTTGTACTTAAAAACTATCTTTAAAGTTGAGAATTGTCCAGCCTTATAAACCGAGTAAAAGTTCATCTAGTCTTGTATTATGAGGTTAGAATCTTTTTAGTTTTTATATTTTTTTCAAAATACCTCAAAATATCTCTATTGTTAAATTGTCGATACTCCTGTCTATTATCTTTTGTTCCTTTTAGCTTATTATTACAATATTACATTTTTATAATAATTTTTTTACATTAATAAAAAATTAAATTATCAATTTAATCCCAAAAATAAAATTAAAAAAAAAGATATATATTAATTTTTGTAGAAACTCACCTATGTCCAAAAAAATTAAATGACCATTTTTCGGACATTAATAAGAAAATTAATATATTGACCCCTCAATTGAGTGTTCCACAAAAATTAATAAATATTCTTTTTGTTTCTATTTTATTTTTTGGATTGGTAATTTAATTGTTTTATTATGTCAAAAAAATTATTATAAGAGCGTAATAGTGCAGAATAAGTCAAAAGAAAAAAAATAATAATAAGAATGTCAATAGTTTAATACAGAGGTGATTTGAAATATGTTAAATAATTTTTTAAAAATAAACAGATACTAACTTTAAAATATAAAGAATAAATTTTTACTCATTTTTAACTTAACCCAAGATTCATATTCTCAGCGAAATATTTTCGCCGACAATGAAGTTGAGAAAATGTGATGAGGGATTGCCTTTTCTTTTGGGTTTCTGGATTTTGTGGTTGCAAAAAATAATTGAGTAATAATAAAAAGCAACTCTCAACATCAATCATTTCTTCACAATAGTGAAATACGTACTTTGCCACGACTATCATGTGGAGCATGGGATCCCCTATCTTACATGCATGTAAGATACATGCCTCTCACATGAATAGTGTGTGGGTCCCACATATACACTATTCATGTGAGAGGCATGTATCTTACATGCATGTAAGATAGAGTTTGCCCAATTCACATAATAAGTTTTGGGGTGCGCTCAATGGCGGCGGAGCAGAGCTATGCTCTTAAAATAGTGGGACCAATTCGAGTTGAAATTAGCGATAAAAATATATGTTCATGAATGGGGTTTTTTTTATTTTATTGAAAGTCCAAGGGGACAAATCATAAATTCTATAGGGGCAATTAAAAAGCTGGGGTGAAGTTAAAAAATTATTTAAAAAAAAAACAATTGAATTTAGTTGAACTAAGAGGTCACGTTAAACACCGTAGTGAGATTATTTGAACTTTAAAATAAAAAAGAAAATATTTTGAAAAACGTATACATTACTAGTATATTTTAATTAATTTAAATTGAAACTCTTTTTATAAAGGATATAAATTCAATTTTTTCATAAATTATTAGTTTATTTTAACTATATATTAATAAAATAATGGGTCTAAATTGATATTGAACATTTGACTGGGGCGGGCCCGCGTAGGCTTGAGCCGCCTCTACGATAGAATAAAGACAAATTTTAAACGTGCGCATAGATATATGTGAACGTGAAAAACAATTGTGATAATGCTAATCGAGTCCTAAACGCAAGTTTAAAAGTCTAACATGAGGTGTGACATTCAATAATGAATTTTGATATGCAGCGTGCATCACCAAGTATTAGTTATTATCATATAAGTACAATTGATTATTCTATCCGGACATGAAGTCCAATCCAAAATCCTAAAATTAAAACTCTAAACCTACTTTAATATCTTAAATTTTTTTTTTGTCTTTTTTGGGGTCAACTATATTGGAGTCTTGTTTTTTGTTATTAAAAAAAATAAAAGAATATGAGATTTTCAATATTAGTCCTGCGCTTACAAATTTTCAATTGCAGCCATGCTTTTGGTAGTCACGAATTGTTTCAAAATCACCCTTCCAAGATGCTAGCATGAACACAATACTTTGGCATTGCGGACTTGTCAATTTGGACGATATAGGCCTTCGTTAATGCAATATATGTAGAGTAGAGAGGTCAATGCATAATTTGCTAGAATTTAAAAAAAAAAAAACCCATTTCACAACCAAATTTAAAAAAAATATATAGATTGGTCATACCATAGTATTATTGTCCAACGCTAACCTAGGCCTACTTCAATTTATTAAAACAAAAGTCCCACTTGAAATTTCATTATAATGAAAATGAAGAAACTAATTTTTCCTTGTTACATACAAAATGAGGCTCAAATCCTCGACCAAAAAGAATGAAGGAATGAGATACCCATCGCTCTACCAATAAGTGATTTACAATATTTTTAAATATTGAGATATTATACGATCAAAAGTACTATTTTTATTTATATCTTATGCTTATAAAAGTTAGGATCTAAGAATTATTAATAAATTTTAATATGAAATACATGAAATCATTTACCATTTTCATATCTCATAATTACAAAATTTAAAATCCAAGCCGTAGGATAATCAGATTTTATTGATTTTTGTTGATTTTTTTAACCATCTTCAAATTGCGAGGTACCCTATTCGAAGGTTAAAATTACCATACGGCCCTTGACGGACATTCGCACATGTTTAAACTTATGAATTGCGTCATCTTCGTTGCGTCATCTTCACTGTTGTGTTCTTAAACAAATGTCAATCACTATCTTTTGGGCAGGGTTCCTTAATTATTTTGAACAGAATCATTCAAAATAAAATCGAAATTTCAAAACATGCATCTCGTGCAAACCCCACTACTGTGCCCAGAAATTTTGCGATTCAAAAATGGGAGAAGTCTATGTTACAGCTTGTGTAAGTAACAGCAGCCAATGGGGAACTTCCACGGGTGCTAGAGGAGAGAGAAAGAGGTCCCAATGCGGGCGATGGAGATGGGAAAGTTCGAAGCTGTTACTTGCAGCTTCTGCAAGTAATAAATTCGCTGCCCTTCAAAAAGATATGCAAAACACGTGTGGTACGCATGTAGTTTGGCAGTTGCAAGTAATAAATTCGCTAATGCATGCTTCAAAGTCTGACCATTCCTCCAACAACTAAAGTATGAATTTGACAAGCGACAATTAATTAAAGGTAAATCCCGACATATATTTAATGTATGTTACTCTACTTTCTAATAGTGAATGAACCCTACACCATTTATTTATTATGAAAGTAGTTGTAACATAGATTAAATGTATGTTAGAGGGATTCAAAGAGTCTTTAAGTTACAATTATTGTAATTTATTATTCTTATACGAATCACATAAATTGTAGGACATGTGAGAGGGATATAAAGAGTCTCTAAGTTATAATTATTATAACTTCCACTTTTCATATGAACCATATAAAATTATAAGATCCTATAATTTATGTGATTCACATAAAAAATATAAGATACAATAATTGTAACTTAGTATTTGTCTTAATTAAATTTCCAAAAGGAGCGTGCCCTTTGAGAAAATTAATAATACATGTCCTCATACATCGATGATGTCACTTTCTGGCATCGGTTATGAATGATACCATATTTTGCCACTTGTCTAAATAAATTACAAAAAATTATTGAGTAGCTTTTATCACATTTTTCTTTTTGTTGAAAAGAAATTCAAGGATTAATAGTTTCAGAAAAAACACCAATGTTCTTTTTTTTTTTTTTTTGAAAGGTCAGAGATGCATCATTTAAATTCTCCCTAAATAAAATTTATATTTTAAGTGACTTAAATATAAACTAAATCCTGTTTTAGTGGAAGAGAAACTTTATTAATTAATTATAAGCAAATTGGTCGAATTACAAAACAAGCCCCGTCGAGTACAAATATTAGCAGAAAACTCTATATTGCAACAACTTAAGTGGGCGCGAAGTTAATTACATGTATGCCTAACATTTGATAGTAACCCAAAAGAATTATAAAAGAAATTTTAATAGAAAATTTTTTTAATCGAAAAGAACTATTTTACCGCTAAAATCTAATGATTGTACAAGAAAGATTTTACTACGGAGTCTTCTTAACTAAAAAGAAATATTCTACTACTACTACTACTACTACTACTACTACTACTAAAATCTAATGATTATACATGGGAAATCTTTTTAATTTGGCTTAATCGTGGCACTTTGACTCACCTTCTCAACTGGCGTTGGTGAAAATCTTATTGAAATCAGAAACAGACTCCCTCATTGTGCTCGCAAAGACACCACAAACAGTTATTCCAGAATAATATTTGTATGTAGATCCCAAATCTAAAACCCGATGAAAAGGGAACATTAACAAATTCACTTAGTAAAAGTCACTCCTACAAAGCGTATCGCCCGTGAGTACAAGAAAATCAGTATCATCGAAGTCCGCAGGGGACTCAACATACATATTTTCCCAACTCGGAAACAAGAACAACACCATCGAAAGTCAACGGAAAAAACCTAAATATAATATAATTGTAATCACGGATTGTCAATGTATAGTTAACTTTATCATGCCATCATTAATATAATAATTTTTAACACTTTAAATTAAAAATAATGTCAGATATCACATCACTTGGTGTACAAAATTACACTCTGTATTACGTCATTAAGCTTATATGTAGCCTTACTACTAACTTATAAAACTTGTGAAAATTTGTTGGAAATCTCATGGATTAAATTTATCTGTGGGTTAGTTTCAATCCTCCTTCAATTATCAAATAATTAAATGAGTAGAATGAACACCTCCCGAATATTAAAGATGTTTTAAAGAATCTAGACAGAGTTTCAAAAGAGTACATGCCAAAAAAGAGATCTCAGTTGTATAATCTTTTTTATAAATATTAATTATAATATCTGATATAATATCAATAACAATCCTGTATAATAGTATTAAAAAAAATTATCTGTGGAGTTTCGTTTGTGGAAGTAAGCAAATAGGAAAAACATCAAATATGTTGTAAATTGAAAGAATGTTGCTTCCGGTGTTTAGGATTTTTCAAGCATCCTTTTTACTTAAATTAAAAATATATGTAGATTTATGGTTTAGGTATCCAACTAAAATTTGTCTTCATATGTACTAACTTCTAAGTTTTAGGTGAAAAACATAAAGTGCTAAAAATCAACCCTCAGTTTAATGAAAACCACGGAGAGAATGACATTGCAATATATCATCATTCATCAATATCAACAAATAATACTATACTAATCTTGAGAGAGTGTTAACTCAAGATACCATACAGAGCAAAATCTTTTGTAGTAGAATCATCCAATGATATCATGCCATGTGTATGATTCATTTATTGTAACACCCAACACAAAACAACAGCTTCCGGATAATATGATACAACAAATGCAACTTGAACATTCTTGCATAAGTTGAAAGATTCAGAAAGCTTCTTTTACCTCGCCCATAAAAAGAGAGAGAAAAATGAAAAACAACCTACAGATTGAAAGCTCAGCGACAGTTTTAAAGCTGAACTGAAATGCATGAACAAACAACTAGGGAGTATATGCTTTTATTTTTTCTTTTTATTTTACTTAAATCTGTAAATATTTATTTATTTGGGGAATTTTGGGGTGGTGGGGGAGAGAATATGAACTACATTCAATGGCAGAATTTACACACAATCGGAATTCTTAGGAGTTTATACATTAAAGAAGAACTGAAACACTTCAATCCATAAATAGCAAGCCAAGACAAACATATAATCATAAGCTTAACTTGTGGAGATACTGCTTCATTACATTATCTACTTCCATGAAGAATACTTTTACCTCAAGCTCATCACAGGCCACGGATTTGCTCCAGGCACAGGGAGGGCAGGACGTACTATTGGCACTCGCCTTACTACTGAAAACGCTTCATTTAGACGAGCAGCACGACTCCTGAACTGAGACACCTTCTGCACAAGTTGAACAGTGGGAATTTGTTATCTGTCAATTCTTGCTAAACATCGTTCACCAACAAAGTAGACTATTCATTTACAAGAGGCACATTGTTTGAAATACCATAGAGGAAAAGGGAAGAAGTTCCTCAAAATTTAACGGCAGCAAAATTAAATAATTCTGCATAAGATTTATAATAGTTTGAACTCACCAAGTAAAATCAATACAAGTTGTATCCTATTCTTCTCTTCATATTCACACTATGAATTATAAATTTACATGATCCATAAAGAAAGTTCTCTCTGATTGACATAGACAGTTCTCCATAGATGGTCCATGAACCCTTCACATTCCAAACTCTCACTCTAACATAGGGAAAGAGAAAGAAAGAAACTCCGTTTTATCCCTATAATCTACTATGATGACTATCTAATCTCTTTAATCTACTATGATGACTATCTAATCTCTTCAGCTGCATTGCTTGTATATACCGTAAATGCATAAAAGATCAATCTACTACAAACATAAGACCATCATGATCTAGAGAAGGTGGTTAACCTTGGATGTTGACAAAATGTGAACCAAGTGTTTAAGGAAGC
Organism: Citrus sinensis; assembly: GCF_022201045.2. Lineage (NCBI taxonomy): Eukaryota > Viridiplantae > Streptophyta > Magnoliopsida > Sapindales > Rutaceae > Citrus > Citrus sinensis. The sequence goes on along the minus strand of NC_068558.1, from coordinate 28,033,138 downwards.
TATGCTGCAAAACTGATTATGTGTGACCAAAGGGATCAGATATGACAACTAGCAAACTCATCACAAGGTTACTTATCTAAAGTTAGATAAATATGTTGGGAGGGAAACCAGGTCAATTATTACTTGACTCCAAAATGCAATCTGGTCAAAAAATCCAAAAGAGATTAGGACCCAATTCAACCAAGCAAGATATCGTATGTGGTGGTGCGCACATAGCCTTGAAGGCAATCCTAGTAAAGGTTCCGATTTATCTTTGTTGATTAATCAACTGGTTATTAACTAATAAGAAACAAGAGAGAAATAAGGGAAAGTGAGAGAAACTATGCTAAACAGTAGACAGAGAATTAAGAGAGAATATCAATCTTTATTGATTGAGCCGCCTTCTACCCAATTAGTTGCATAGAAAAAGCCCAGCTAATTCAGCTACAAAGTGGGAGGGAAACCTCCTATTGCCCACTTTGATTTTTAGACAATCTTCACATGGGTCCTGCTAACTAGGCATTAGACGGCAATGACGTCTACTCCTGCACCGAGGTCTTATTAAACGAAACTACCTCAGTAACTCTCACACTACAGATGTGGAATCTTGCAAATAGAGTTACTTCATCCACTAGAAATCCCTAAAAAATACATCTCAACAATCTATCCATTTTCAAGGGCCAGAAGTCCTCTGTGGGCTTACCTAGTTTTGCTCCAAAAACAATTGTTACAACGAACACCATTAAAGCACAATTTGTGCACTTTGAACATGCAGTCCTTGCCATTTTATTTTCAATTTACAAGTTCCAATTCGGGTCCACCCACATGGGTTTAAATCTGCTTTGATATCAATTGTTGTACTAGGGTCTCTTTAAATCCAATGCAGTGTGCTTTCAGCCCACAGTTTCCAGTTTCCAGAGTTTTAGGCTTTTCAAAAAAATGACAGCATGCTTATTAAAGACAAACACCATGTTCTATATACTAGCAAAGAAGCTCCTATTCCAGTGAAGCAGGATATCGCACATTGCCTACTCTTATTCACTAACTAGTAAGTACGTCAAACCAGATGCTTGCTCAAGGCAGACGTCAAGTCTTATAAACAAGGAACTTTGAAGTCACAAATGTTGGATAATGCTCACAGGCTTGCATCCCAAATAGGGAAAAACCAAAATTTATCTAAATAAGTATCCACATCCCTTTGTTATCTCCACAAACAAATTAATATATAAATGGTTTATATAATTCTAATCATGCAATAGGTAACTAAATAAAATTTAGGTTAGAAAAGTGGCCAAAAAGTTTCTCTTGATTAGAAAAAGCTGCCTAGCTAAAAATTTTAATTTCTTATCTATAGGTATAATAATAAGTATCACAAAGAAGGTACGTTCTCGGTTAGATGAAGAGCATATAAAAAGTAGCATTTTCCGGTCAAAATTAATCAAAAAATAGAATATGTATTAAGTTTATTAAATGTTCAGAACTAGAGTTTAAAGGTACTGTTATTTAACTAAAATAAATTTAATAAAATTAAAGGGAAAATTCAAGCAAAAATATTCAATAATTCTACAAACACAATTTACACCGCAGTATACATCCAAAGCTGTAGACATCCAAATAGAATTAACATAATACGTTCACACATTTATCAATTTAAATTCCAATTTTGATTTAATTTCAAATATTACCAATTGTAATAGCAAAACAAATGCAATAACTGACCTTATCATCAAGAGTAACCTTCAGCTGCAAGTTCCTGCTCTTCTGCTTCATCTTATACAACCTCCGTCCCAAGATAACCAATCCCATAACAGCCGCTGCCATGGAGAATGACCAAACAGGATTAACCTTCAAAACACAATATTTCAAGACCTCGAAAGGAACCTTCCACCATGCCACCCGTTTCCTCTCCCCATCACCAGCTGATTTCTCTCCAGCTCTGCTTTCTTCAATAGCAACATTTGAATTCTCTTCCATCGAGCCATTTCCACCCTCAAATTCAACACAAGCCTCAGATTTATCTTGCTTATCCACATGATCTCCAAAACTCACCTCACTCTCCTTCCCAACACCCTCAAAGCTCATTGAAACCAAACCATCACCACCAGAATCAGACCAGAACCTGCTTCCCAAATCCTTATTTTGGTCTTGAACTACTCCAATTCCTTCGAAATCCACTTGGCCTTTTGTACTTTCATCAAAACCCAATTCATTTCTCAGATCAAAATCACCAAATTTCATCAAATTATCAGCACCAATCCCCCTTTCTCCAATTCCTTCAAAACCCACTCCATTTTTCAAATTTTCAACAAAACCCAATTCATTTCTCCCATCAAAAGCACCATATTTACGCTCATCAGACCGATCACTTCCCGAATCAGACCAAAAACCACCCGAATTCTTTCTCTGGTACTGAGTCTCGGACCCAGGATCAATCCAACTCGGATTATCAGACTCAACAGAACCCTCTTCACTCACAACAAGACTAGTCTTAACATGCCTTTTTTCATTATCAATTGAAAAGTAATCAGCCCTAATCATACCTTCAGAGTAATCCCCCTCAATTTCCTCAAAACTCCTCTGACTCTCAACTGGGTTCTCCGAGTTAACGACGTCCGAGTCCGTGTTTTGAAGGAGTTCCCACTCTTGGAAGAGCTCACCTCCAGCCCCTGCTGCTGCTGCGACCGCTACTGGCGATGACGACGACGATGACGAATCTCCTTCCATGTTTTCTTTTGATTTAAAAACAGTGATGAAATTCACAAACCCTAAATCTAACCCTAACAAAGGAAAAAGAAAAAGAAAAAAGCCAAAAGTGATGGTGATGATGAATGAAAGAGTGAGAGCGAGCGAGATAGGAAGGTTTAACACTTCTGGTGGCAGCTCATGTACATGGAATTTCGATGACCTCATGCAATCTCAAACCGTCCAATCAGACGGATAAGGAATAAACGGCGGATGATGAGATTAGTTTTAAGGGCTTTCAGAGATTAGATGGTTATAACAAAATAACGTTTTGATCCTCAATTTGTACTAAATCGCAAACGAGGACATATATTGTAAGCATTGTCATATAACAATCCATTTTATCAATGTAGATTTGTTTAAAAAAATATTTAAACAAATGTAGCAATGACAATGTCTAATTAATGTATAACATTGACTCCAATTATGAGACATTATAATTTATAAAATTATATCAAATGTGTAGTTGATTATCACTATATGATAGTTTACGTGCGATATTGCTTGTTAAATCGTTATTTAATCAAATAAATAATTTAATTGTTATATTATATCTTATCTAGTTCACGATGGTTGTAATCAAGAAAAGTCTAAATAACTATTACTTTTTTTAAATAAAAATCAAGTGTTGGTGAAGGTAAAACTAACATTTATTCATTTCAAAAGTATCTAAGACCATCCCAATTTAAATTTTAAAATACATCCCCATATCATAAATTAGATATTGATATAGAGGTAAGGTTAAATTAAATTCGAAAATATCAAATTGTCATTGATAAAAGAAATGAGTCAAAATATAACACATTACAAACTTAGTGTCCTTCATAACATATTTATAAAATTTAATTGGTTTTATACAATTCGAGCATACTCGGAGGTCTAAATGGATATTTCCCTATGTCTTTACACAATCTTTGTTTCTGGCCAATGACGCTGTGACGCATGATAAATGAGTGAGGTGAGTAGTACAGGAACATTACTGGTAAAGGCTGAGGTATCCTTTTCTTGTCAGTGAGAGAATTGAGAAGAAAAGAAGAGGGCAACTGTCAAAACGGCAGCAATTTTAAAGTATTAAAAATTTCAACCATTTTGTTTGAAAAATTAGTTGAGACTGTTGTTAGGAATTGCGGTAATAAAAAGAAGCCGCGACAATTTTTTTTTTTCACTTTTTAGATAAAAATGTGAATTTAATATTTAAAAAAAAATTGATATCCGTCAAAATTTTATGATATCAAAAAATTTGGATCAAATACTGCGTTAAGTTTATTTATTTTTCCTAATTTTCTATTAAGTTGGTCCTTAAAACAATGTACATACCCTTGAAATATAGTCAATACTAAATAAAAATATGTGCCATATATTTTCCTCACGTATATTCAATATTAAAAAGACCATAGAAAAAACTTTGAAAATAAAATTTGACATAAACGTCTTGTTGGTATTCTCTTTTAAATATTCCCAACATTCATTTGAAAAAGAAAAATGTGGGAACAAAAGCCAAGAGCCATGAGAAGTGACAAAGAGATTCTTGTTTCTTACTTAAGATGTAAGTTGTGTTGATGACTTGATGGTATTAAGAATAGAATGAGGAAAATTATATTATGGGTATGATTTTCTCTTGGAAACTAGGATAGTTATGTAATTTAGTCGAGCTTTTAATGAAAATAGAAAAGTATGATGACTTTCCATGGACTTAGGCATGAATAAAGCTTTATTGTAATTAAAATTTTGTGAGCTGAATTTGAATTCAGACTTCTTTTACCGTCCGCGGAAATTTTATTAAATAAATTAATTTGAAACCCAGCATAAAACTCTAACCGACTATTGAGAATTGAGAGAGAGAGAGGTTCATAATATTATTGAAAATAGTAGATAAAATTCATCCATTCCATTAGCTCATTTGACTTTATTGTCCTACTAATTATTTTTGTACCGAAAAGTCAGATGCTAACTTATGAAAACTTAAAGAAATTCTAAAAGTGCGATTGTTTCAATCCTGTGTACTGGATGTAAAATCAATTAGAGTCAAAACCAAGGACCTTATTTTCTATTATTGTTGTTGTGTGCTGGACTCTAAAAAACCGTTGAATTTGGAAGAGACAAATTATTCATAAGTGTTTGTGTCAATAGTAGGTAAATGATAAGAAAGAGTCCAAATCCGGAGGCTCTACAGTCTACACCAAACCTTAATTAAGTCAGCCAAAATCCAATTGCAGTTTGTTTATTCTAATTTGAGCATCCCATTTCAACTTTTTTCTCATAAAGAAATCTTTTTCTACTAAAAAATGTCCAAACAAAGACGATTCATAGAAGGCTGCATTTCTTGCAAGCAAACGCAGAGCATCATGAATTTGATAAAATTTTGTACCGACCTTTTCAAAATATGCGATTGATAATTATTGACCAAAATATATATATATATATATAAATAATGCTATACACGTGACAAAAAATTATAAAAAAAAGCACATAGTAGTTTTACTGGCCTTGACTAGATCCAAATCATAATTAAAGACCCTCAAATTTACATACAACATCATTTACGAGTCTCTAATGACCATTTCCTCTCTTCTTCAAAATTTCGAGAGAACGCATAAAACATCATTGAACGCCCTTAATTTACATGAAACATCATTTAGGAGTCTCAAATGAACATTTCCCCTTCTTCGGAATTTTCCGAAGAATATGCGTAAAAATAGTCATCCGAGAGTAATATGGTCATCAAAGGCATTCAACGATGTTTTATGAAGACTTTTTAACTACTGTAAAAATTTAAGCAAACAAAATTGTCCATCCATAAAGGACTTCATAAAATCAAGGACAACACTTATTTCAATCAAAATTCTTTAATTAAAATTCTCGAATCTATAAAATGACAACCAATATAATATCGGACAATTTCTACAGGGGAAAAAGGGGGGAAAAAACAAACAACAAATCATCTTCCATTCAATTTTTTACACGTTTGTTACCAATATGTCGAGATGCAGATATCAGACATGCCGTTGCAGCTAATGACATGCAGATTAATTGATATTCCAAGCGTTGTGTAACGTAGCAGAATGGCTTAAAGTTGTGCTTCAACTAAATATTACGTTCATTGGTTAAATCGTCTTTGAATTTCCTCAACAAAGTTACTTCTGGAAATAACCTCCTCTTGAGTGGTGTCAATGTTCTTTAATTTTACTATTCCTTCATTCAGCTCGCGCTCACCCACAATTACCATCCAAGGGATTTTCGACTCCCTGGCACGATCAATGAGCTTCATCACTTTCTTATGGACCATGTATTCTGCTTTCACCTTGGCATTCCACAGCTCGCTGACCAGTTCAGCAGCTAGAGGAAGTTTATCCCCGAGCAAGCCCACAAGTACTTGCGTCTCGGTGGCTCGAATTATCTGCCAACAAAAAAAAGAACAATAATTAGTACACTGGAGTAGATGGAAGAAACAAGCCTGACACAATTTCTTTAACTTCTTCCTAATGAACCAAATATGATTTTTTTCCCCTCTTTTCTTGAGAGAGATGCAACTACGTAACATCTAAACGTTGTACAGGCAAAGGCACAATGCATCAAGGAGTTTTTGGACAGGGACTTCAAACAAAAAAAGGTAAACAAGTAAAAAGCTTAAAGAAAAGGGGAATAAGCAATAAAGAGAGTAAAAAAGAGGGTAAACAAATTTCCATTCCTTAAATCCTCAAGTACAATGAAACTCGAAATGATTAATGGTAATATTTTAGCCACAATTTGGAGCTCAATACCACCCTGCACCCTAGGTCCACAGCTATGCAATGCCAGAAACTAGGCAATGTTGGTTTTCCAAGGATTTGTTTGGTAAAAATAACAATATCTTTGTATCTATGGCTTCTACCATACAAATCGATTAAATAAAAAGTCATTAATAGATAACATAGTGATATTATTATGTAAAACAAATATACAGATAGTTATAAAGATGCACTTGAATGTCGTTAATACCTGGTTCCTTTCTTTTTGAATCTGCTCCATTATAGTAAAGACTCGCTCAATTCCAAGACTGACACCAACTGCAGGAACCTGCTTTGTACCAAACATTCCGATGAGGTTGTCATAACGTCCACCAGCTGCAATTGAACCAACCTGATTGCATAAACAAGTTAGTCACATTATCATAAAAATAAATTGGAAAAAATGCAAGGTGAACAGATTTCATCATACTAATAACAAACAACAGCCTGAGTGAACAACTTAATGCACATAAGCAGTAATACAAGCTTATAAATTCCTTTAAAATAATAATGATAATGATAAAAAAGGGTAAATATCTTAGTGTGAATCATAAACAGTGATCAACACACCAAGGTTTGTTGGCTTAAACCCAATAAACAACCAAAGATATAAGAAAAAAGATGTTCCCAAGGTAAGCAAATTTGACATCTTCTCAGGTATTATAACAATGCTCAATGGTGCAGGGAATATTTTTATCTCTTCCCCCAATTTATTTATTTTTTTACTTTTTCTGCATATGGCATCCAAATTCACAGGAATTTCTCTAACTAGTCAATATCCATCCCAAGAATTTTTGTTTAACATCCGTTTACCACTTAGGTCTTGTTTGGGATTGATATGTTGTAGCTTCTACTGTAAAAAAAACTGTCATTATGAAAAAAAATTAATAATATGTAGTAAATATAAATTTTAAATAATGATTTTGACAAAATTATTAAAGATATAATAGATTTTCTATTATATAAGTGAAAAATCATATCAACATAGCTTCTAAGCTATAGCAGCTAGTGTTTATCAAACACTTTAATGTTGTAGCTTAAAACCTCAATCCCAAACGCACCCTTACTCCTAATAAATATAAGATCAGTACCCGACAACTCAACAACCGGCACTCTCATGCAACCAAATTCCACACTCAAACCCACTTATTCTACCATCACTTCATAAAGCGCACACATAAACATAGCAACAGGTTTTTCCCAATGGGAAGACAACCAAATAATAGCATGTTGTTTAATAAGTTTTATTTTGACATAAAACTTTGATGTTTACCCTAAGAAATTTAGAGAAAATAAATAAATCAACAAAAAATTGCTTCAATTTATGTCACTGGTATTTCTGAAAAACACAACTCCAGCTTTTCATTCAAAGTTATATTTGATTGGCATATTTATTCCAGTAAGAACAGCTTTGATAGGTTACAATGCAAAGCCTAAATGGTCCATAAGCATAACTATGGATAAACAACCTAGAATTGGTGCATCAAATGTCAAAATAACAATATGATTATAAAGGCACGTTGATTCATATATGCCTAATGCCTCTCTTTCAAGAAAACTTGATGAGGACAGGTAAATCCAAAAGGATAATGAAAAATTACCTGTGTGGCCCCTTTGAAAACGGCTTCAAATATGACACCAGTGTAATAGTCAAGACCTCTTGCAAGACTCAAATCAAAAACCACTTTATCAATGCACTTTGACTTTTCTAGAGCTTGAAACAAAATTTCAAGGTCATCCAATGCAAGTTTAGCTGAACTGTTTTCTAAGAACAGGCTGCCCTCCTGTCTAAGCTTTGACAATAATACCAAAGGAGATCCCCTTTCTTTCACAAATGTTCCAATTCTATCAGCTGTCTCAAAAGATAAGCCCTTCTCCTCAACCTAGCAAACATTGATATTTAAAATATCATTAACCATGCAAAATCATCATTTGATGACCTAATAAAATATAGAAAGATCCACTGTTCAACAATAAGAATCTAACAAGAATACAAATGCAAGAAAAAGAGGCAAGATATAATAAGTAGAAAAGAAAGGGGAAAATTCAACAAAGTGATCTTCACATAAGTTAGAACCAAAACTGCTATATATTAATTTGAAAAATACTAAAAGAATATGGCCGCCCTCTCGCAGAATATTTTACGGCTGCTAGACTGACTTCCAACCTCCATATAACACAGGCAAGTGCATTAATCAATTGGTTAGATAATAATGCTCACTTCTTTCTTCATGTTATTTTAATTTTTGAACAATATTAAAATTACCATTTATCAACCAACAAAAACATCAAAGGCTACCAACAGGAACCAAAGAACATAGTGCAATAGTATGAATGAATATTTACTTACCATTTCTTTTTTAATCTGCTCAAAAGATTGCTTGTCTAGCTTGTCAATACTTGAACATATAGTTCTGAATTTTTCAGAAGGCACCCCACATATTTCCAACATGCCATCCAGTAACAGCCGATGATTCAATTTTATCTGTGAAATACATCACAAAATAAAAGATGAGACCATTTTCAAGAAGGTTCTGAATACTGAATGCCAATGACTGTTGAATTAACTGGGTTAACAGCTACTGTGATAGGTTTCTAATTGAATCCCAAATTCATTGACCTTAAAATTGCAGAATAAAAATATGCATGTTTCAATGGCCTTCAACATAATTCCACATCTGTTTAACTCCAAACAAATCCATAGTATGAAATATTTAGATACAGATAACATATCCAGTTGGGCTTTTACAGATACAAATCAGATATCCAAGTCAAGTAAACACGTGTGCTGTATTCACATATCAACTTCAAATTTCTTAGAAGCCAGGAGAAAACATCATAAAACCAAATTGTATATGAACACAGCTAGAACACATTTTGCAAGATTTACCTCATAATCTCCAATATCTAGCTCATTGAGCAGTTCTGTCAAAATTTTCACTACCTCAAAGTCTGGACCCATGCGTTCATATTGGCCAGCAATATCAAAGTCACATTGATAGAATTCTCGGTATCTTCCTTTCGAAGGATTATCCCTCCTATACACCTTAGCTATTTGGTGTCTTTTAAATGATGTAAGGCCATTCATAGCCACATACCGAGCAAATGGAACAGTTAAGTCATATCGTAGAGAACAAAGCTCTCCGCCCTGTAAATAAGTTACCAAAAGAAGAGTTATATTCTGCCAAAAATAGATAAGTATAATATATTCTTTTGCATCCAAATGAACAAAATAAAATCAATGAAATACTTATCAATCCCCAAAAGCCCCAACTAATCCTCAGCAAATAATGGATTAACAAAATCATGAAATACATATACAAGGTCATTTAGATGCTGACTCAGGATCAAGAGAAACCCAATATAAGATTAGTCTAAAGAAACTATCACTTAAATGTTTACAAGCAGTAAGAGGTTTCAAAATTAATGGCCATACTGGTAAAACTGAAATTAAAATGAAGGAAATTGTAAATCAATTCTTTCCATGCTCAAAACCTTAACCAACTTTGGGCGTGAAACCGGAGTGCAAAATGTATAACTGAGATACAAAGCTACATCATCAACTAGCATTTGGTTGTCCCAGCAATCACACTTTTCATTTACAGATTAAGGGCTTAAAAGTCAGCCAGCCATAATATATTCTAAAGATGACATTTTCAACAGCTCGAAGATACCCACATAATTGATGCATCGTGTTTAATTCTTTCCTAGCAAAAAGGACATAAATGAAGAAGTGCAAAACGCTGTCTGTTTCTCTCAGCAAATCAGACATCTACAATCAACATGGCTAGTTCTCCAAATAATTAGGACATATGTTTTACATGCTTTTGAGGAAACTAGGAGGAAGTTAACAGCATAAGTCCAAATAATTCAATTATTGTATGAAGTTAAAATTACATGTGCAGTGAATCACAACAGCCCCCAACAAAATGAAGGAAGGGGGGGGGGGGGGGGGAAGAGCATAAACATGCAAAATGCAGCAATTGGCAACAAGCAGTTACATGCTAGAAACAGACTTCGCCTTAAATCCAAAATCCGTATATACTTAAATAAGCTTTAAATGATGCAACTGAAACCAACCCTCATTTGTTCTCTTCTACAAAAGGTGTCAAAGAAGTATCAAGACATGGTAGAAACTATAAACAGATGATGATAACAAATAAGGACAAATTGCGCCCCCCCCCCCCCCACCCCCCCAAAAAAAAACAAAAGTAATAAATAGGAAAAAACACGGACTGAGTTGACGCAACTAGTGATCATGAATTTACCTGGTCAGCGAGATCATAAATCAACTTTGAGTCTTCTCCATATTTTCCCATTAAGGTCTCTCTCATTTCGAATACAGGAGTATCTAGGGCCATGGCACCATGCCTCTTGAAAACCTCAGTTATAATCGAGAATGCTTTTTCTCTTACTGCCATTTGTTCTTTTGCAAAATCACGAGTACCCTGAAATCCACAATAATTCACACAATTTCAGAATGCCACAGACTTCACTCAAGCCAAAGAAAGGATGGCCACAGATGGTCAAAAAGAATTATATAGATGAATTAATCTGAATTCTCCACTAGTATGGAAAAATCTAAATGACCAGACATTACACAGATAGGCCATACCATTCTATCACCCAAAAGAGTGCATAAGTATGAAAGATAATCCTTTTTTACATTGGTGATGTCAAATAAAATTTAACATTAAATAGGAAAAGTAGCTTCCTTTAAAAAAAAAAGGAAAATCAAATGTTCCTCAAAATGATTATTAATGTCCAATCCCGCTTAGCATACATTGCATAATTTAAATACCAAATAGTGTTATTATATAAATTAATAGTAGAAATGAACTAAATCTCAATAAAATTCTCAAAGGTCAAATCCAAGACCTCCCACTTGCAATGCAACAACTAAACCAAAGGCCTTTTATGTAATTAATAACACATCAAATGTCTGCAAAGGTATGCAGAATCGAATATAAAATGATTTTTCCAAAGTATCATGATATATTTACTGACCTTACTTTAGCAGTGGTCTAGCATCATGCATGTGAATGTATATCAATATTTTTTTTTTTGGGTTGAATTTGCTCAACATCACAACTTTGGGTGCAATTCATGTTTATCTATAATTTTTTCAATTAAGAATAGTCATCATAAGCCATGAAATGACTATATTATTAACTTTTACACTAAAAGGTAACAGCCTCCATGCATTCTCTAGCCTTGCATGATTACACACATGATCCCACTATAATGCTAAAATATGTACAGTATACTCAATACTTTTACTCAAATATTTTTGAAATGAATGTTTTTACTCAATCTTTTCGAAATGAACCAAAATAACAAAATTAAAGTACACATCATTACCTTAGGCAGCTTAGGAAGCCTTCTACTTTCATTACTCTCCACAATCTCTCTGATTTTCGTCAACAAACCATCAAACTCTGGGTCCCTTGGATCAAAAAATGAAAAAAGATCCTCACTCCATTTTTCCAATATCCCCAAGCTCTTACTCTGTAACCGATCCTTAATCAACTGCACTATGACCCCTGTCCCCTTCCCCAAAACCGCCTTCTTCTTTTTCTTCTCACTCTTCTTATCCACCACCACATCCCCTCCATTCACCTTCTCACCCAACAATTCCCCACCTTCAAGGGCAACAAACGCAAGCACTGCCTCCCAAGTGACAATCTTCCACACCATCCCCAACAAAACATTTGCTTCGCGCAAAAATTTCACATAATCCTCTTCAAAATTTGCATCCAAAACCAACTTGTACGTCTTTCTCAAATTATCACCACTCAAGCAATCCTTCTCAAACAAGCTCCTTAAACCATAGCTATTAATTGAATTCAAGTTCATTTTTGCGCGATACAAACTACTCTCACCCAAGTTATGAATTGCCGCGGCCAATGCTAGCACATTTGCCCCCACAGCCTTGGCAGTCCCACTTATCCCAACCTTCACACTAGAATTCAACTCAACTCTTGTACTTGAATGCACTGATTTCACAACCTCTCTTAATTTCCCATTTATTTTTGGAATTTCCAAAATATCTTCACTCTTCATTTTCCCCACTAACTTAGACCCATTAAGCAACACCTTCAAATCACCAGCAACCCCAATCTCCTCCTTAGCAGTAAACCCGTCACCCGAATCTATCGAATTGAAGGCCGCCACGTCAGCTCCAGACGCTTCACACGACAACGCAGCCACAGCATCAATAATAGCCGACAAAGCCGATGACTTGTGATCCAAAACGGCACAAATTCCAGACAAAACAGATGGTAAACTCAATTTCTCTAAAACGATGCGTTCGTCTTCAGTCACATCTACTGATTCAAATTGTAGGGTTTCGGTTTGGGAATTAAGAGTTTCTGAAATGAGAACGGGAAACGCCGTACGGATGGAGGAACCAAGGAGGAGCTTGTTCAGGAGGACGGTTAGAAAAGCGCGGGATTCTTCAAGAGTTAGGGTTTTGGGAATGGGGATTTGGAATTTTGTGACAGGTGGAGGGTTCTGATTGGGTAATGTGGAAGAGAGTCTATCAAGAGCCGATGAGTCGACGCGTACCTGAGCGAGGCCATTGGAAATGGCGTAGACAGAGGAGGAATTGAAGGATGAGCCTTTGCCGCCGACCGTTATGACGGCGGCTGAACCCCTCTCCGCCATTGTTGAAGCTTTTGGAGAGAGAAAGAGAAAAAGAAAGAGAGAGAGAGAGAGAGAGAGAGAGAGAGAGAAACGGAGTGAGAGAGCGTTAGTGTTTGCGTAGTAGTGCCGCGCGGTAGGGCTTTGTCGTTTTGGCTGTGTGTACGTTGCCGTTTTGCTTTTAGCATTAGGGTTTAATAGTTTGGGGTTTTGGAGTTGACTAAAGAGGTATTAATCCAATATTTAACAACAATACAAGTAATAACATAGTTACTAATTCTTTTCACATGGGTCAATTCTATCTAATACTATAAAACATTCATTAATCTTTAATAAAATAAATGATTTAGTTCACATATATATATATATATATATATATGTGTGTGTGTGTGTGTATATGCATGTATGTATGTATATATGTATGTATGTATGTATGTATGTATGTACATATGTATATGTGTGAGTATATATTATCATTCTTCTCTAAGAGTATGGTCGAGTAGTTTTCAAACAGTTTTATTTGATTGATCAGTTAGATTTAAATCTAATGAGAGATAAGAGATTAAAAAATAAATTAGATCTTTGATCACCTCTTACCTTTTATTAAAAAAGTAAACAAATTAAAAAATATATAAATTATCATCTTGACTTATGCATGAACATTAAAATATGTAATATGGGAATAATTTCTAATTAGATATCTCTAATTATAATAAAGTCAAAACCTTGTAATTGAATAATTTTCTGTATATATATATTTTTTCCATGATATTTTCAATCAGTATTAGATCAAGATATGGCTTTACTATTTTTTTTCAATAGCATTTTCAATCACTATTAGATCAAAATGCAGCTATCATTATTTTTTAAATTATCCCTAATCTTGATCTAATGGGTAAGAAGCAAAATCTCACTTTTAACAATATTTTCATTGTAGACAACCTGACACAAAAAGAAATTTAATCTGAATACCTGGGCTGTCATCAAATTGCCAAAAGCATGATGCTTACAAGTTAAGTTTTCTTGTTTGTCATCAAGCTTAGATAATATATGAGTTCAATGGAAGATTAACTTGGAAATAGTAGCACAGTATACAATATACACCCTCTTAAACTCCTAACTGCATGATATTTAGTGAAGTTCTATAACTAAATAACAATGACAGTCATAATTATGTACCAAAAATAAATAAATAAATAAAAGTAACATCAGACAAAGATGGAGGATCACAACTCTAACCTAATCATAAGCAAAAACTTGAAGACAAACACACCAAAGAAACTTCAAACAGGGCAATTTCAAGTTGATATTAAATGCTTAGCTGAGAAAATACACTATAATTACAAATTCAACAATTCCTCCTAATCCCTTTTTCTACAAAACACAGCTAAAATAATATAACTAGAAAATGGAAACAGCAATCATCAAGCAGTCTAATTCGAGGCCATCTGTGTAACTATTATACATCCACTTAATTACGAAAACTTGTTACATATAATGCTAATGTAGTGACTATGGTTCTATTTGAAGTTGAGGTGTTGTACCTTTTAAGGTATAGCTGCTGTGAAAAAAAAGTTATAACTATAAAACAAAAATTAATAATATATAATAAATATAAATTTTAAATAATAATTTTGACAAAATTATTAAAGATATAATAAATTTTCTACTATTCAAGTAAAAAAATCATATCAACATAATTTGCAAGTTACAGTAATTAGTGTTTACTAAATACTTTAATGTTGTATTTTTTAAGTTACAACTGCCCATCTTCACTTTCAAACGCACTCTGTGTATTATTAACTATTATTCCACAACAACAAACTTCCTTGATTGAAAAGGTAAAATCCCCTTTGTCAATGACTTTGTCAATTTAGTACAAATAACGTAGCTTAGCAGCGGCCATTGATGCATGTGTGAACCGATAGTAAAGATAATAGAGTAATAAACAGTTATTTCTTTTAATCTTCTATCTTTTTTCCTTTTTCCCTTGTTTGCCCTTTTAAGCTTAGTGATTTTGCATTGGTGATTTTTGTTTATCACGCAATTATCCTCATTAAGCTCTGTGTTTTTGCGTGATTATTGTTTCTCACACCATTTGCCTTCAAATAATTAAACGACATCGCTTCAGATAATTATATAACTGGAGTTTGCAATGTAAGTGCTTTGTTGTGGTGAAGTAGTATAAATTGCAAGTTTTTTAAATATTCAATTATTTGTCCACTCGTGGAAAATTATCAATTTGTCATTTACCATCAAATCCAACCACCTTTGTCTTGTAACCATAACACGAATCTTTGCATATATTATCTTAGCAAATCTAAAATAACTGTTATATCAGGTGTGTGACGTCGCGCACTAGATCAACTCTCTATTCTTATATATATATAATATTTTATTATATACATATATGTACACCTGAATAAATTAAAAAAAAATGAAATTACCCAAGAAAAAAAAACTCTACTGCCATATGGATATGGCTATATAAATGGAAGAAATATAATTCATAATTGAAGGTTGAAAACATTGATACTCATGAAACATCACTTACACAATTAATCAATATTATGATAAGTTGTCAAAAGAGGCAACCTCACAGTCACGCAGTTAGGAGAGAATATATGCAAATAGCATGGCTGCTGGTCTCATCCACATATTTTTAGTGAATTAAATGTCCATTTTCTTCATATTCATGGAGAACAATTAGGAACGTGTAACGTATAGTTAATGGGGATGGAATACTAACTCAACATGCGAGAATCTACCATTTGATGAGTCTAATCGAATTCCATCAATGAGATTCACAAATTAATCATTATCATTTTAAGAAAGTGGTAGTACGTGCTTTCCATACTTTGTAGTTTAATTAATGGTCCATTTAGCTCGGTGTCGTAAGTATGATACAATAGCTTTCCCAAAAGTAGGTGTTGGAGAGAAACGATTAGCTGTTTGATTCGATTTTTTATCCGAGTCCTCGACTATTAAAAGAAACTTTATTCATATATCCATTTAACGTTATATCACCCATAACCCATGTATTGATTAAGTGTGAATTTGGGTAGTTGCGCTGTCAAACACACCCTAAGTTCTAATGACAAAAGGGACAAGTGGTAAAGGGCACGTTAATCATGTGGGAAATTTTTAATTTACCCCCCAATATAATGATAATTTTCAATTTATTCTTTTAGGAGAACTTTAATTTAATCTCATTTTCATTCAGAACATGATGGCAAATAGGGGCACATTGATAATTTTTTTTTTCAATTTTTTTAACAGAAATAGATCAATTGATGCTTTCACACTTTTAAAGAAAAAATTAAATATTATTAATTTAAGTAGAAATAAATTGAAGTTTACCTTATTAACTTTAAAAATCACAATTTATATAAATCAACTTTATATTGAAACAAAGTAATCAATCTTATGAATCAACATTTATATTAAAACAAACTGTTTATTTATTTATTTTTTTAAATCATGCAACTCTTAGATCTCGGTGGGATTTTGTCAATATAATTACTTTTGCAGCGTAGTCACGTTGAAACCTGAAAACGAGCTCAAAACTTAGTGACCGACATGACATTCATCTGGAAATAGAAAAGACATGTCCTATTCAACCTTTTAGCAGAAGATGACATGAGGAAACAGTCATCTATAGAAGCTAAAGTGACAAACAGAAACAAATCAGATCAAAACGGAAGCTTTGAGAGTCGTTTTTGACATACAATTGAGTAGGCACACGTTTGGCACGTGTGGGAGTCTGTTGGAGGCAGTTATTTTGAGCGGGAAATATCATGGCAACATGCTGATCTTCCCAAACTGCCCTTATAAGGGTGATTATTAACAGCCTACAATCTCAGATGTTATCAAGGAGAGAGAGGGTTGTACAGAGAGAGAGAGAGAGAAAGAGTTAACCTTCTTGAATTCTCTTAGACTTACTCTGTAACCATGAAACATTTTCTCTTTGATTAGTGAAAGCATTAGGCTTGATTTCTTGGTGGATATATGCACCTCTTGTTACGAAGCACAAAGGGGTTGTTTCCATTTTCATTTTTATAGTCCAAGTGTAATACATGTTTGGTGGACCTGAATCAAGAAACAAATAAACAAATAAAATAAGATTCAACACAGTAATATTAAAACCGAGAACGAGTTATATACGTTTTGGGCGAATTACGAAACAAACTTTAAAATATATTATAAAACAAAATTTTAAACGTTCCCAAAACACTTCCACTTCTTTTCTCTCCTAAAACAAAACCTTATCTGTAAACTGATCTTCTCTTCTCTCTCCATTATATCTAAGCTCACAACTCTCGTTCATGGCTTTTGCTCTTCTTTTTCAACAAATATTCACCATCACTGAATATTGAATAAGCTCTTTGTTACTGCTTTCTCTCTCGGTTGCTGCCGCTCCTCTCTCTTTCTCTCTGCTGCTGCTGCTGTTCTATTTGCCATTGCTGTTGTTCTATCTCTGCTCCTGCTGCTCTCACTCTCTTCTACTGCTGCTCTCTCTGTTGTTATGGCTCTGTCTCAACTGCTGCTGCCACGACTTTGTAATTCGTGATGTTTATCATGTAATTCAATAATTATTTTATTTAAATTGTTGTAATATCATCTTAGTTATAGTTTTTAAAAAATGACAATGTAATTTTTTTCTTTCAATAATGCTAATACTAAGTTAATTATGGTACTTTTGTCTATATATTTTTATGATTTAATAATGGAATAATTGTTTAATTTTAAATTATTTGTTTAGTGAATTATTGCTTAATTGTTCAATAAATTATTTGTTTAGTTAATGGAGATTAAATAAAAAATCATAGTATTTTTTAAATATTAAATATTTAATAAAAATTATTTTTGAAAATAGTACTACCGAACACATATTTACTATTTTTATCATTCTCAATTGTATCTATCGAACACATATTATTATTTTCAGTTTTAAAATGAAGAATATAGAAAATGATACCAGACACATACTTAAATTCGAAATACAACAACTATAAAACACCATTTTCATTCTCATTTTTATTTTCAGAAAATAATAATTTAGATACAATACCAAACAAGCCCTAATTGCTTTATGTTTTTGGTTCTGTTTTTTCTCTGATTTCTTATTGTTCTTGATTCAATTTCTTTGTTCTTTTGTTTTGATTGATTCTTGGGTGCTTAGCTTGTTTCTTTGGGTGATTAGAATCCATTGTATTAGGCTTTCAATTTCAACAAATGTCTACACTATACATGGCACAGCGTCATCGAGAGCTTAGGGATAACAACCAATGAGATCATATCCTTTCAACTTCAATATCTCAATCTCTCTGATTCTCTCTTTTATTTATTTTTTTCCCTTGCATACATATAAAAAACAGAAAGCAAGAACATGCAAGTAAAATCCATCATAGCCGTAATAGAGTTCAGAAATTTGCATGATTTATTGAGACAAAATATGGGGAAAAAAGATTAAGGAATTAAGAGAAAAATTTAAAATTTAATAACTGGTCCACTCCATTTGTCAACCCTAGGGCTAGTATAGCTATTGCTTAAAATTAATTAATGCTATTATTGCTGATAAATTACACGATTTATTGAGAGAAAATTATGGGAAAATAGATTAAGGAATAAAGAGAAATTACTTAATTAATTAAAATAATTGTTGTAAAAAATGTATTCTTTTTTTAAAAAAATAAATAAATTTCTTGTAATTAAAATGATTATACTTAAAACCTCACGACATTTTCAAAAAAATTCATTAAAGATCTCAAAAACGAAAAAAAATAGAGAACAAGAAGTAAAGGCTCATACTTTTGGTTTAGTTATAAGTCAAATCAGGTCCTAAAATCAATCAACTGTGTATTTTGAATTCTCGTGAAAGGATAACTTGTTTCTAAATTCCTATTACCCATTTTGTACCTCACTTGAAATCTAAATTAACCAAGTCTAACTTAAGGGGAAATGGTACAACCACTTTGAAGCTAATTGATTTTTCTACAAGTTACAAACATAAACAATAACCTAAGTTCAATAATTTCAGTAAAGAAATCTAATAACCCTAATAATCAATATCACGTTCGAGAAATTGTTTGACCAAAAAACTTAAGTTTATCTCTTGATTAAAAATGTTTAAAACTAAATTGGTTGTTTAGAAAGTACCAAGAAAGGCAAAAGTTTGAACAATCATCAAATGTTTTTAAACCAAGGGAAATGATACTTTAGCTGGAACAATAACGTAGGGGTGAAGGAAGTGTCGGGGCTCTTTTAACCAACGAATGGTGGTTTTATTGACAATAAAAATTATTACAAGGGAGTTAATTGCAATATTTCAATCAGAAGACAAAAAGGACGCAATCTCATCAACAATACAAACACCCTTAGCCCTCTTGTCGATTGCCACGTACTCTTGTCCCTCGTACTCAGTGTACTCGTTCATCCCAACTTTCCCTTTCTTTTCCCACAACCCCTCCCCGAAACTCCTATTTAGAAAATACCCCTCCGCCTCCACGGCAGCTACCGAAACGGCACCGTTTCCGTCATTTCCTTCGCGTCCGCCCTCAGCAAGCCGAATGGGGAGCCTCTCGTAGTGACCGAACCGGGTGCCCTCCAACTCGTCCAAACGCGCGAGTCCCTGAGTCGACACGGAGTACAACTCGCCCTTGACTCGGTTGCCAGACCTCGGGAGGTTGATGAGATAAGGGATGTTGTAGGGCCCGCAGACGAGTGGGTACGATTCGTGGGTGCAGTATGGACCCAGAAAAACGGCGGCGTTTTGATCCATCAGCTGTTGCATTAGATAGTGATTGGGGAATCCTCTTTTCAGCGTGCCATATGAGAAGATTAAGTGGGTTTGTTGTTTCGATTCATTGCTGTTAATATTATCATCACTCATGGTCAGCGATGATAACACGCAGATGGAGATGGGGATTAGCAAAAACAAAATGTTGTTGACTCTTGGAACTAAGCTAAGGCAATGGTAAGTCCCACAAATAATTTGGGTAATGAACTCTCAATTTCACTGGCCCAATCAGAGATTTAAATTGGGCCTAAGTATTCTAAATGACAAATTACTGTTTGGTCCCAATTAGAGATCGCAAATCATTAGATTGATCCATTCATGTCTAAATTTTTAGTAGTGATGGGATTCTTCTCATTAATTTTAGAGTGGGCTTATTAGCACCTCTCTAAATACCTCTTAATACTCATTTTCTTTTAACACCTCTTTCAATGAAAAAAATATTCTTAATTAAAAATTATTAGTGTAAACTCATTTTTTAATTTTTATTATTAAACTCCATTTCAACAAAAGTGTTTCTTACATTCAAAAGAAAAAAACAACGGTTTTTTCTCTCCATTGTAGCCACATGTAGTAATAAATTCTTTTGTTTATATATTTTATTTGGACATAAGAACTTGAGTAATAAACAAGTTTCAAAGAGCTGTTCTTCATTATAGTATGAAATTTCAAAGGTTTCAATCTTAATTTGCTACTTGCCTTCGCCTTCCTTAGCTACTTTTACTATCTTAAGAAATATGAAAATTAATTTTAGATGAAGGGAAATCTTGAAATGTGAGATGTTGTAATACATGTTTTTGCACAAAATGAACTAGTTGCATTTGGAAATACCTTTTCAATGGCATTCATTAGAGCTAATTTATTTTGATGAGATGGACATGGACCGGATTGGATTTAGAGGAGTGTATGGTGGGATAGGGTTATTAATGAAGTTGGCTATGGCTAGCTGCTTGGGAATTTGTTTATAGTGGTGGTGGTATGAGATCCTGACACTCATGACTGGGTATTTGTAAAATCCTACACTCGATGTGGCCGCCACTAGAATTTAAAATTGTTATACGAAAATATGCGGTATAAAGAATTTTTATGAGAAAAAATTTATTTAACTTTTGAGTGAGGTTTAATTAAAAATTGTCTTATTATGTAATTTTAATAAAGGTTAAAATTTAAAAATAACTAAATAGTTTTAAGAGGTTTAGAGGGGTGCCAATAGTCCCACTCTTATTTTTTTATCCCATGTGCTTATGCGACATTCATATGATATATGTTATCTCATTTGGGATTATTAAAACTTTGTATACTACTACTAGTTAGGAAGAATAGCAATGCTTATTTTTTTAATATTTTTTAAACTGCTAATGATTATGTTTCCAAACCAATGCACATAATACAAAATATGAGGTTCAAAGTAGGAAACTCAACTTAACTAAGCTCTTCGGTTCGTGACTTGAGAGTGCAGCTGCATTAAATACTTGTTGGGAGGGCTTTATCACCCTAGTGATCCTACTCAGCTCAAATCTGAATTAATTGGGACGCAATGTAGTTTTCGGATATTAGATGGTTTAATACACCAAAAAAAAGGAGGAAACTCACATGCATGACAGAGTGTATGAGAAAGAGTTGTAAGCATGATTTATATTTTCAACAAAATCAATGGAAAACTCGAAAGGAAAATTAAATTAGTTAATTTCTTAATTCTCAAATGGAAACCATGAAAGGGAGGTCAAGAGAAACGTTCCCGGTTATATACTATTTTACTTTTCTAAATTGGAAGGAATTGGTGGGTTCAAAAACAAGATATGCACGCTGAGTTTAATCATTTTCAGTCACTAGTATGGATTTGGTTTAGAAGTGGTCACACCTCTAAACCAACCAAGCGTTCTTCCTTGGGTTCAAAGAGCTAGGATATCCATGATGCTACAAAATAAAACTACACAGGTGCTTGTCCCTAAATCTTTCTATACTGTAAAGGCCAAGTTCAAATCCATCCAGTAATCAAAGGATTCAGACAGCAGCTTACCAAATAGGCTAACCATATGTGTTTATGAAAGCATTCACAAATACATTCACTGGCACACTGCTATACATGCAAACTAGCACACATTGTAATAAGCTCTTGTCTCTCAAGTGCAATTCTTGGAATCGAAACTTCTACAGTTATAGATTCTAAGTCTTGGAATCATTCTGAAAAAACATCAATTAGTGTAAGAGTAAGAGAGTTCCAATTTCTTGTTTCATGGTATAGAAAGAGCTTCTACATATCCAGACTTTCTTCTTCTTTTGGTCTGCCTTTGCATTCTGCGTATTCTTTTTATTATGGTCAGCCTTTGCCTTCTTATCTCATCTTACGCACCTGCTACTCTAAAGTTGATTTGAGTGAAGGTTATCCTCATGTGGCTGATAGTAAATTTAGTGCAGTCAGCATATCTGTAGTAAAACTAGTTAACTCCAAGTAAATTTTCATACTCGAATTCCATTCTGAGGTGATCCCTTAATGTGATTTTAACGCTTCTGTTACCCTCCACAAATTTAAAAATAACCATAAACCATTTTCCAGATAACATTGGATAAAATCAAAATTAAATTCATAGGTTTTAAAACATACCGCCAGAAAAATATTCCACTCACTATCCCTTAACTTGGACACAAAACTGCGCAGATTCCAGGTCTATAGATACATTATGGGAACTGCCTTTTCCATTTACAGAGTCTTCCATGCGAAGTGCTCTCCCAGGAGCAATGACGTCGACAGAATACACTTGACGACAGTTATCGCACTGATAATGTGTACATCAATAAGCAAATAGAAACTTTCTTCTTGTTTCTAGTATGCAAAAGACTTAAAAGAACTTACAATTCTAATGACTCGCCTCCGAGAAAACAGGTTGACCTGAATTGATTTAGGATCCATGCAAATCTTGCATAGTGCCTGCACTTTTAATTTTTAGAATTACCGAATAGATGTGAATAAAAATGTAAGATCAAATCACAATGCAATCTTATTACTATTTCACGCGTTAGATTTAGCGCCAGTGATGAGCTGGATTAATCTAACGTAACTAATAAGATAAACTTAGAGTTTGTCTAGGATTCTTATAAGATAAAATTAGTATTTTATTTTAATTCTAATCACATAAGATGTATCTTATTTAAATAACTCTAAGAAGTTGATTTGAATTAAACTACACTTATTGTACTATATAAACACTACATGGGTGAGTGATAGCACGTACAATAATCATAAGAATCATAGTAACATCAAAAGATAGTGAGAGAAAAAGGAAAAAAGCAGTGGGTTCTTACTTCGTGAATTGGGGGGATTTTCCAAACACGTGATTGCCTTCCGATCATCAGTGACATAAACTCGTAACATTCGTTCGTGAAGGCGATTTGCTCGGGTTTCATCCGATCCAATCATGATCCGATCGGGTTGGCAAAGTTACACCCGATCAAATTTTGTTAACAATCCGATCTGATCCGAACTGAACTCGATAATTTTTAGGTCGGATCGGATCGGATCGGGTCGGGTTGGGTATTTTGCCCAGCCCTATAGAAAATCATCATCATGAGAATGCTCATTAGTAGGGATGGAAAATTCTGAGTCCGGATCCAGGTTTGGCCTTTTCGGTTCCAGACCCGGATGTGAATTCATCTTACCGGATTTGGATAATAACTCGTATATTTCAACTCCGGGTCCGGTACGAGTTTAACTCGAAAAAATCCGGGTTTTAAAGTTGGATAATTTTTAATCTAATTTATCTATTTACTTTGAAAAAACCTTTAACAGACTTTACTCACTCCAAGGAATAACGATCAGCACTGAATCACTCAACCAAAGCTTCTCAAAGCCACAATCGTGTAAGGGAAAAAGGAAAAAAAAAACACTCTTAAAATCCCATTTACAACCTTCACTTGTTTTACAATTACCTTGCATGACACTCCCATCAAATCACAATCCAATACCCATTTCAAATTTTCAATAACCAGAACCCAAAGAGAATGAAATGACGTTCTTCGGCCAACTTCCAAAAAATATCATTGGTCAAGCTACTCATGATGCCCACGGCCTTGTTGAAGATACCAATATCGAGATGGTGGTTATATACAACAGCCGCAATCGCCCTCAAGCCGTTGATGATGACGGTGGCATTTTCAACCCATATCACATTCATCGGCGGCGGAGGTGGTTAAGCATGTTGGTTTGATTTGGGCTTTGGTAGTGAAGATGAGGAACACAACACATTCACAATGATTTGATAAGGTAATTTTTGGCTTTGAGCTTTGGCGGCTGTGACTTCAAAAGTTAAACTAGGGCACAACTAATTTTTTTCCTTTGATGTTTCTATTTATATTAAAAAAAATAACATTAAAATAAACATATCTAGGTCTGGGTTCTGGATTTACAGATTCACCCGGACCCGGACCCGGACCCTGATATATCCGATTAAGAAAATAGCATCTGGATACCAGATTTAAAATTTTCCAGTACGGGTTAAACTCAATCCAGATTATCCGGGTTTGTCTGGGTCCGGGTTAAATTGCCATCCCTATAGTCATTACTCTGATTGCCGAAGTCCAAGTCAAGTGCTTCGCAGTTAAATAACACAGCCCTTAGATTAAGAACAAAGTATTCTGGCACACCACTGTCTGTGTTTTGCAATATGGGGGGCAAAACTTCCCTTGTTTTTGCTATAGGTTTCTTTATCCTTGTCCCTCCCCGCCTGCAATCTCTTTCTCTTGCTCGTATATATAGCATCATTAGAGCCCTTATCACCTTCAAAACAAATTAGCTTGCAGAGAACAAAACTCTAAACGGAAATGATTTGAAACAATGTAAGGTGATTATTCATCATTCAGATGTTTAATGGCAAAAAAACTGAATAATAATAAACAGTCACCAAATTTTCATCTCTGATTAAATACTAAGTGTACGTTACCTTCGCTTGAGTCTTGGCATCAGTTTGACTGGCTGGAATTATGTCAGGGTTAACACTGAAGTCCTATATGGTCCAATAGGTTCATTTTGATTGTTAAGGACATTCTCGACTGTGAATTAATAGAATCCATCATCAGTTACAAACTTGCAGTTGGGCCTAAAAAGTATAACAGTACCACTCATTAATGCTTCCATACTTAGCACCTACAAATAAATCATAAATTTCAGTTTTCAGTGCTTAATTATACACGTAAGTAGTTAATGCGAGGCTACTACCACAAATAGAGAAACCCGAAACAGGACCAAATGATGCACAACTTGTCATCACATCTACAACTAAGAAAAATCATAGCCGCAGAAGCTGATAGGCAGATTAAAGATGTTGAAAAAATAGCATATCATGCTATTTTGAGGGCACATTTTGAGTAGGTCCCACTTAGCGAAAGTGGGAAATCATGTGAGGTTCGGATTGTACTCTGTTAATACTTTAAAAGTATAATTTTATTTTCTCAAAATGGTGCTTGGGTTAATGAGGCATTGTCTCTCAAAGTTCATCCTTGAAGTTGGAAATTTGAAAGGAAATGAGGCTTATCCCACATGGGAAAAAGAAGCCTAGGGATTAGTGTTTATATATAAACCACTTAACCATGCATGAGTAAGAATTATAAGGATAGAGGCTCTCTCCACAAGTGCGTGCACCAGAGGGGTGCAAATCCAAGACCGATTTGATTGAACTTGTGTGCGCCCGCGCGTCCTGCGTACGCGAATGTCAACCCAAAATTATCCAAGCTTTCATGGCACATTTTTAATTTCCTTTTGAATTTTTTGTTGTAACAATTTCAGGTTTTTTGAATTAAATGAATTGCCTGTTATAACAATTAAAAGGCACCTCCTCTTCTGTTTTTGGACACACTGAAACTAGCACAAAGAGCACTTGTAATTTTTCTTTCATACTTCTTTCGTCTGTTTGCCTGATTGAGTTTGCCGTTGTTGTGGTTCGCCGGAATTATCAGTTTGTGCTTGACTGATAGTTCGTACCCGTTGTATCCTGGGAAATAGTTACCAACAAACCTAAAGCAAAACAGCAGGTGGTAAATCTGTTTTAAGGAAACTGTCCTGTGCAGGCCTCGAGTTTATTTTTCTGTTTCTCTTTCCTTTCTCTTTTGGTTTTTTATGTTCTTCATTTGTGATTTTCAATTGCTGGTTTACGTTGTTGTTTAAATTAGCAACTATATAAATTGTTATCTCACTGTGTTTGTTTTTCTTACAAAAGATACCCTCCTTGAATTTGGTCCATTAATGGAACTTCAAGCCAGCAGTATCACTCAAGCAACCAAAACACATAGGCTAAACAAACGGATAAACATTCAAGTACCTCATTAATATAAAGTTGAGGTTAAATTGGGAGGCTGGCTCTTGAATTCACCAATGTTTTACTTAATGTCATTTGAAAATTGCAATGTGATAGTTATAAACCGCAAGTCTCACCTCAATCAAATTACAAGGAAAAAATAGAAAAAACAATTGACAAAAAAGATAAAGCAATAACTTGATTAGAAAAATCATGGGAAAAGGAAATTAAAAGACTTAAAATTAAAATCTAGTGTGCCCTTATGCTAAGGTTTTGCTGGAAACACTCAATGGAAAGTTTTGGACCAATGTCTTTTATTCAAACTATCAAATGAGATTCTACAAAATTTAAGCTAAGTCACATACTCTGTAAGTACATTCCATGAAATTTCTATCGCTTTTTAATGATTCGTTTGTTCATTAGGGAAGATCTATAAGATTTTTCACCATTTGAACTGCGGAGTAAATGTTGCTAGACATACACACATTGATGCACAACAAATCCTATATTGAGATGAAATTTCAACAAGAAAACAATAATTAATCTAATCTAACACGGAAGAAAATACCACTTTAACAAATTTCAATTGTAGACATCACAACAGATGCTATGCACATTCTGGCACTAAAAGAGATTCACAGTTTACATTGATTTAGATACATGAACATGAGCTTGATTAGAATGATCACAAGTATGACTACAAGAATATTGGTTTTTAGCAACAAAAATATTTTTATCGCTGTAAGTGCTTTTTAGCTACGAAAAAAGTTTTTATCACTAAATTCATAGTATAAAAAATATTATTTAATTATCACTTTTAGCGATAAAAGTAAAGAGGACATATTATGACCAAAATTAGGTTTGTCTCCAAAAAATTAAGTGGGAAAAAAATATTGGCGCCCAAACCTTTAGCAACCAAAATTTGATTTATTGCGACAAACATTTTTCGTCGCTAAAAGTAGTTTTAGCAATGAATGAATTTCATTGTTGAAACTCTTAGTTATGCCAAAAGACATGTTTTGGCAACGAAATTTAGTTTTAGCGATGAAATCTATTCGTCACTAAAACTCTTTGATATGCCAAAAAAGCATGTTTTGGTCACGAAAATAAATTTCGTCACTAAAACTCTTTGATATGCCAAAAGAGCATGTGTTTTTGTGCCACAAATAGTTTTAACAACGAGTTCTATTCGTTGCTAAAAAATGTGAAAATTTTAAAAAAAATTTGGTGCATGAATTTCTACTAAAATTTAAGACCTTTAGCAACAAAATTGAATTTCGTCGCTGCATGTATACTTTTAGCAATGAAAAATTAGATTTCATTGTTAAATGTACACTTTTTTCGTCGCTAAAAAATGTCAAATTTTTTTTAAAAAATTCGGGTATTTTCCGCAAAGCAAAGACCCAAGAAACATGTGAAATTAAACGCAACATTATTGATTTGATATAAAGATTACTTACAAGGGCGAAGTTGATCAGGGCTTTTGAAGTAGGCATCATCAACGGTTGGAATATGATCACTGCTAAGTGATCAACCAAGAATCTTGTCCTTTAAGTAGTTTGTCACTTGATCCCGCTCTATTGGATTAAGTGAACACTTTACTTTGCCTTTTGGACTCTTTTTAGTACTTTGTTACCAGTTCAATGAAAGTGAAAGACTTTGTTACTAGGAAGAGTGATTGGCAACTAAGAAAACTAGAGAAAATAAAATGGAAAGTGAATCAAATAGAGAATATATCAGAACTTATATAAGCTATTATATGTTTATAGAAATAACAGTTAGCCTATTTGTAATCAACTGATCAACTTGTGCTTGCAATTGCAGAGAGCTGCTTCTGATTCTGTTATGCATCTGTTAATGCTTCTTGCCACACTGGCAGCCAGTTAATTACATTAGTTGACCGTTATTGAGTAATAAAATATTGATTTTGCACTTAACGAATAACTTCATAAATAAAAAGAAAATGATACAAATCAATGCTATATGAATTTACCATTTTGCCTGCTCTTGGTACAAAACAACAAATTGCTTAAATTTGCAATGATAGTATTACCCAACAATTGATTTAGAAAAATTATCTGTTATATACTCAAAGTTTACCATGTTATAAAAAAATACAATAAAAATTTGAATTTATTTGATTTTTCACCCTCAGTTTGTAATTTTTATCAACTGTCCACTAAAACTTTAACACTATAAAAATATTTAATGTATATTATAATGCCCACTTTTTTTTGTTTCCTCTTTTACCCTTATTGAGTGTTTGTGTGCTTGTGTGTGAGTAAAATTTATCAAATTGTTTTAAATAAGTTACGTTAGTTATTAGTTTTTATAAAAAAAAGAGAATTTTCTTAAAACTCACGTTTTACCCATAAAATTTCAGTTTTTACATCTAGTTGTTGTATAGTTTAGTCATGATAAATATTTTTTTTTTTGGGTCTGCCACCACTGATTCATTATTTTGGAGAACATGAAGTGTGAATTTTGCTTGCTCTTTCATTACTCGGCCTTATTATTTCGGTTAGTAATTAATTGTATTTAGAAACTGAAGAAAAGAATTGAAAACGCATACAAAGGAAGGAAACCAAGCCAGCAAAATGAGCTACATATAGGAAGATTAATTAATTTACGGAAACGTAACAGCTGCATGTGATGGATGATGGTTCAAGATTATTTCAGTCATCTGCTGGGGTTGTGGCTCCTCTTCTTGTTGATTATTGAAACTTCCGCTTGGGTCTTCGTTGAATCTGGGGCGTACAATAAATGGATCCCACATTCTTTTACCCCGCAACATTCCAAACGTTCAGAGTCATCCTGATCTTTCTTAAAATAGAATTGAACTGCCTCAATAACGCAATCCCGAAAACTATTTAAATCGTCATTACCAAACGAATAGTACCCCAAAATTAAGTGATCTGACTCTACATAACAATACAGGTCCCGATATATCTGTATCACATGCGGATTACAATCTTTGGGTTTGACTTTGATGTCACAAAACAATTCAAACACATCATCATAATGGTCTCGAAATGATAAAATAGCGCCAAAAGCAAAACCGATTACTTTTTTATAACTGAAACAACCTGCAGGTGGAGTCTTCAATGTTATCAAAGATCCCACACTTTGAAAGCTAAACCACTTTGGAATTTCATTCCCAGGTAATATGGCAAAACCTTCAAATTCTGGATAAGATATCTGTACCACACAAATCATTATTTAAAAAGAAAAATTTGCTAACAAAAAATTTAAAAGAGAAAAAAAAGAAAAAATGTATAATTAAATTGAGATGGGAGAGTTAAAGACGCACCTCCTCCCGTGCATTCATGTGCTTCCAACGTGCAGTTGCAACATGCTGAATGCTTTGCAGAGCATCTTCGAGAATTCATTCGATCACATTCCGATCCAATTTATAATTGCCATTCAGCTCAATACGTGGCGGATAAGCTTCGGACTGGAAACCACAGTCCCAAAGTTGTTCAATATTGCTATCAGGAATTTCAAGAAAAACAAGCTTGTCTGGATAAATATTTGAAGGCAATGATGTCAATGGATAACCATCCCAGTGAAAGTACCTCACTTTAGCAAGTATAGGACCTTTGGCAATTAGATACCATACATTTGCTCTTTCCCTCAGAGATTGAATTATAGAATTTCAAAAATCTTAATTTATGCATCTTTGTGAATGTATCCAAATTTAGACCGATCTGTTTCACCTTAGACATATCGAAGCAGATGCCCTCAATTTTTTCAGTCCCCTAATAATCAATAAAAGACATAAAATTAAAATCAAATCTATAAATTCAAGTTGATAGTAATTGTTAGGTAGCAAATGCAAAACCGACGTGTAGGACCAAAAAAAAAAAAAAACATTGTAACATATATGTTTGACTACAAACTTTTATATACAAATAACTCTTCTATTGATTTTATAACCCATCTATTTATGTATAATTATCAGCAGAGAATACATATCCAGTACCATTCCAAATAATATTATAATGTATATGTTTCTTAAAAAAAAATACTTACCGTATTAAAGGTCAAAACTTCGATAATATCCTCATAATGCCACAGTCGACTGCGTTCTCCTGGATTGTTCACAGATTCTTGCTTGACAACCTCCCTACCCATTTCTTGTAGCAGATCATGCATTGTTATTTGGTTGTTGTGTATGACAATAAGAGACTTATTGACAAGATCACTTATTCCTATTTGTGCATCAAAGCCACAAGCATTAAGAAATTTTATAATGAAGTCTTTATCTTCCCTTTTAAAGAAACAAACAATGTCCAGAAAAATATTTTTCTCTTCATCATCCAAATCATCGAAACTTACTTTGAGCACATTTTGGATTTCCATATTAGGAATCCTTTTCAATTTGTTTATTGCGCTTTCCCAAACTTCCTTTTCCCTTCCAAATAGATAGCAACCCAAAATTTCCAGTGCTAAAGGAACACCTTGAGCATAATTTGTTACCTTCTCTGACAATTCCTTATAACCTACTTCAGGAGGACGGTTTTGTTTGAAGGCATGTCGACTAAAAAGCTCAAGGGCATGATCATGTTCTAATACTTTCATCTCATAAATGTCTCTCTCTTTCACAACCCAATTTTTAAGGACTTGTTGATCTCTTGTGGTTAGTATGATACGACTTTCAGGCAGAAATCAATCAGAACCTCTGATTAAGGATTTTATTTGTCTGAAACTAGTCACATCATCGAGAACAATCAGAACCTTCCTGAGGCTGAGCCTTCTAAAGTTGAAGTCAATATCAGGAATCACATTTACATACTTCAATACTTCTTTAAAAAGTTTTTGCTGCAATCCAGCTAATCCACCAGGGCTCTGCGATTTTTCTTTTACATTTTGAAGGAAGCAAGAACCTTCAAAATTTCTGGAGATTTTGTTGAAAATCACCCTAGCAATTGTTGTCTTGCCTACACCACCGATGCCCCAAATCGCTAATATAGGTGCAGCAGCTAATAGAGATTCAATTTCCTCAACTCTTGATTCTACTCCAACTCTTGATGGAACCACTTTAGGCAGCCTCTCCAAAATCTCATCAACAACTATCTTTATAAGTTCAGATTCATTCCTAGCAAATACAAAAAACATAGTATTAAGTTCAAAAAGAGACCAAAAGGAGAGTTTTTAATTAGTTCCGATTTTTAATTAGATACAGAATTATTTGCTTTGAAATTAGTTATATAACACTAGAACTTGAGTAAATAAAAATAATTATAAAATTCATAATAAATTGACTGTTACCTGAAGACATGAGAATCAAAGCCAGAGAGATTGGCTGCTTCAGTTAAAGCACTCCTCCAACTTTGCATCTTGTCTGGAAATCTTTCTTCAAGCTTCGAAAATGAAACCCCAAAACTCCCAATTTGCTTTCTCACATGTGATGGATCGACCCGATAGAAAACTGGTATCACAATCTATGCATACTCTTTCCTGCAATCGAGGATCTTTAAAAGTTCATCGAGACACCATCTGGAAGAAGCATACCCTTCAGAGAGTACGATAACTGATATGCTTGATGCTTCAATTGCATCAAGAAGAGACTGTGAGATTTCATTTCCTCTGACGAGCTGGTCATCAATAAAAGTTTCGATATTCGTTTGACACAAAGCTGAATAAAGTTGGCTAGTAAAGCTGTCGCAGGTTTCCTCTCCTCTGAGTGAGAAAACAGCTTGTTTGGAAACAAAGAAATATTGAGAGAAAATGATAAGATTATGAGAATTTATTTTTTACTTCCTTTAATCAAGATTACAAAGGAAATGTACAAAGTTTGCTTTATATACTCACGTATCTAATCAGCTAATATTAGCTTAACTGATCTCACATGCTAATCATGCTTAACAACTTATTAACTAACTGAAACTAATATTCACGTGTACAAGAAATTATATAACCACCAGGTGTTAGCTGGCATGCCAAGTCATCAACTTGTAACTGTGAGCTGTTGTTGTTACAATCCTCTGCTCTGCTGACTATTTGGCTCACATGAGCTTCCTTAACATCCCCTCTCAAGCTCAAGGGTCTGTTGATTACATTGAGCTTGGAACGAAAATAGCTAAATTTTGGAAATGACAGAGGCTTAGTGAGAACATCTGCCACTTGCTCTTCAGTGGGAATATATCTTACTTCTAACTCTTTATTCAGAACCTTATCTCTAATGTAATGAATATCCAGGTCTATATGTTTGGACTTGCAGTGAAATACTGAATTTTTAGCTAGATCACCTGCACTCTGATTGTCACACCAGAGAACAGGAGTTGGCAACTTGATAATCTTCAGCTCAGAAAACAAGGATTGCAGCCAAGTAAGTTCTGAACTTGTTACTGACAAGGCTCTGTATTCACTTTCAGTACTTGACTTTGCTACAATAGCTTACTTTTTCGAAGACCGGGAAACTAGATTATTACCAAGGAAAATGCAATAGGCTCTAATAGATTTTCTGTCATCAATATCACACGCCCAATCAGCATCTGAATACCCTGTCAACCCTATTGTTTCCAAGGTCCATTCTTGCTGAATATAAAGACCATATGTAATAGTTGCTTGAAGGTATCTCAACACCTTTTTGCAAGCTAACCAATGTTGGAGAGTTGGAGCACTTAGATACTGGCTGAGTTTATGTACTGAATAGGCAATGTCTGGTCTGGTTAAAACCAAGTATTGAAGTCCTCCAACTATACTTCTATAGAGAGTTGGATTTTCAAACTCTGCACCCAATAAGCCTTTAGCTGTTCTTTCTAATTTGTATCCTGTGCTGAAAGGAGTTTCAGTTTCTTTGCAGTTCTGCATTGATGCCTTGGCTAGCAAATCCTTGATATATTTAGTTTAGGAAAGGTGCATTCCATGACAAGTGTAGCTAACTTCTATACTAAGGAAATATGATACCAGACCTAAGTCTTTTAAGGCAAATACTTTACTCAGCTTTGTGATGAAAGCCTCCAGCAAGACTGAATCTGGTCCTGTGACTAAAATATCATCTACATAGATCAAAACAAGGATTATGCCTTTAGTGTCATGCCTGATAAACAATGAAGTATCAGCCTTAGAATTTGTAAAACTATAATCTGTAAGACAACCCTTACGTTTATCATACCAGGCCCTTGGTGCCTGTTTTAAACCATAAAGAGCTTTGTTTATCTTACAGATGTAGCCTTCCTTTGAAACAAAACCCTCTGCCTGTTGCATGTACACATCTTCAGTGAGATCCCCATTAAGAAAGGCATTGTTGATATCTATTTGTCTAACATTCCAACCTTGTATGACTGCTAAACTTAGTATAACTCTGACAGTGGAAGACTTGACTACAGGACTATAAGTTTCTGAATAGTCAACCCCAGCTGTCTGATGGAAACCTTTAGCAACTAACCGAGCTTTATACTTAGAGACTGAGCCATCTGGATTATACTTTGTTCTGAAAACCCACTTACAACCCACCAGTTTATGAGTTGGATCCATTGGAACTAGACTCAAGGTTTTGTTTTGAATAAGTGCATCATATTCCAATTGTATTGCAGCTTGCCACTTAGGATCAACTAAAGTTTCATTAATACTAGAAGGCTCTAAGTTGTTATGTGATGTTAAGAATGCCTTAGGTTTAAATATACCAGCTTTAGCTCTGGTAATCATAGGATGGGTAGAAATAGTAGGTTTAGAAAGTGATAAGGATGGTTTGGAAGGTGATGTGTGTAAAGAATCTTGATGTGTTATAGGAGGTTCTGAAGAATTTTGATGGATGATGGGTGAAGATGTAGTGTTTGAAGTTGTTACTGGAGATGTTGTGTGAATAATGGGTGATGATATGGTATTAGTGGATGAAACATGATGAGTGGAAAAAGGAGGTAACATGATATTGTGATTAGAACTAGAAGTATGAGAATCAATATCTACTGCAGCAACTTCAAAAGGTTTTAGATTGCTATGAGGAACTGAAATATTATAAAACTGTAGAGAATTGTATTGAAAGTCAGAGACCTTAGGTGGCATGGACTTCAAAAAATTGGAATCAGTTGAGTATGGAAAAGAAATTTCATCAAAGAGAACATGACTTGCTATATAAACTTTCCCTGATGGATGGAGACACTTGTAACCTTTTTGTAATGGATTGTATCCTAAGAATACACACTTTGAGGTATGGAAATCAAACTTGTGATGATTGTAATCTCTTAAGAATGGGAAACAAACACAGCCAAATGTTTTGAGAAAATGATAATCAGGTAGCAAATGAAAGAGACATTCATAGGGAGTTTTCATGGAAAGAACATGAGTTGGTAATCTGTTAATAATGTGAGTGGCTGTATGAAAAGAATCCCACCAGAATTTGATGGGTAATTTAGCTTGTGCAAGCAAAGTTACTCAGTGATGTGCCTATGATTTCTTTCTACAAGGCCATTTTGATTATATGTATAGGGGCATGAATGTCTAAATTGAATTCATGATTCATCAAGAAAATGAACAAATGATTTGTATTCACCACCCCAGTCTGACTTAAGACATTTAATAGGCTTATTCAATTATTTTTCTACCTGAGCTTTAAAGATTTTGAACACTTGAAAAGTGTCAGCTTTAGTTTTCAAAGGGAAAATCCAGGTGAACCTTGTAAAGTCATCCACAAAGCTAACATAGTATTTGTACCCTTGGATAGAAGGTGTAGGAGAGTGTCCCCATAAATCAGTATGTAGAAGTTCCAAAGGATTTTTGGTTTTGGTTTCAGTTACTGGAAAATGAAGTTTATGTATTTTTCCCATCTTACAAGTATCACAAGAATAAATTGTTTTATTGCCACTGATATTCTTTAAAGAAGAACAAGAATTGATTACATGACTAAGCACCTTAGTATTAGGATGACCTAGTCTCTGATGCAAAACTATAGTATTCAACATACAACTTGGAGTTTGATAACATAGTGCTTCTGTATGCAAACATGAAGCAGTTTTATTTGGAAATTTTGAAACAACAATAGAAAACATTGAAATAGGCTGATTTGAAACAACTGACTCGACATGAGTAATGAGACTTTGGTTTGACTGTGAAGTAGAGGACTTGGTTGATGAAACACACATCAATCTATATAAACCTTTTCAGCTTTGCCCTGTAGCATAACTAAATTCTTCACCTTGTCCTTCATAAAACAAAAACTATCAGTAAATTCAACCACAACATCATTATCTTTGGTTAATTTAGATATACTTATCAAGTTTTTGGTTATTTTAGGAATAAACAGAATATTGTTCAGCTTAAGTTCAGAATGATTCAGGGCATTAGGCATTCTTAGAACAACAGAACCTATGTGTGTTATGCAAAAACCAACACCATTTGCAACAACAAGTTTAGAATTACCTGCAAAAGGTTCAACACCATTCACATTATTCATATCATTGGTGAGGTGATGTGTGGCACCACTATCCAAATACCAATTGTTATCAACTGGAGCATCCATGTTAGCCAGATAAGCAACTTTTGGTCCTCTATTTGGTGGTGGTCTGTAAGCACTTGAAGTAATAAATTCTTCAAGTTTCCAGCAAATATTTGCAGTGTGTCCAGTCCTGAGACAAATTTGACAGGTAGGCTTTGATGCATTCCACTGTGGCTTAGGATTCACAGATGGTTTACCATTGTTAAAGTTACTTGGTCCATTGTTGTTATTCCAATTACCTCATCCTCTCTGATTACTGGACTGATATCCTTTGAACTGATTATTAAAACCAGCACCAGCAAACTCAGTACCAAAATTTCCTTTGTAGTGACCATTGTTACTAAAGCCTGAATTATAGTTATTTCCAGAACCAGTATTGTAGCCATAACCACCAAAACCTTTTCCATTGAACATGTTTCCTTTCTTAGGTTCTCTGTTTTGAGTAAAATTTTCTTCAAAGTTATTTTTCATATTTGTACCAACAAGTATATGAGTCTGTTGTTCAATCTTAGCTTCTTGAGTTAAGAGCATTGCATAAGCTTCATTTAGATCCATTTTTCCAATTCCTACTTGACCAGTTATATAGGTGACTACTTGAATTATAATCTGGTCATAAACCAGACAATACATGCAAAATTAAGTCAACGTTACTCAAGGCACTTCCTGCTGCAGCCATATTGTCAGATATATTTTTAATTTTAATGAAGCAATCTGTGATTTTCATATCATCCTTTCTAGTTGAATTCATCATGTATCTCAAATGTAAAAGTCTTGATTTGGATTGAGAACCAAATTGTACCTCAACAACTTTCCAAACCTCACGTGATGTCTCCAGATTGAAGACCAGACTGATGATTCCTTCATTCATTGAAGAAAGCAACTATCCAAGCAGCACTTGATCATGAGATTCCATGATATAAAGTCTGGATTCTCCACAGATCTGACATCATCTCCAACTCTTTGAGCAATGTGAGATGGAGGAGGAGTAATCGAGTCATCAATAAGCTTTTCAAGTCTGTTGCCACGAATTGAAGCCAGCACTTGAGATCGCCATATGAGATAGTTAGCTTGATCAAGCTTCATTGGCGTATTGAAAGTGAATGAAACATTAGTTGAAGCTGCGAGAGTATTTTGGATTTGATTTGAAGAGGAAGCTAGATTAACAGATGCCATTATCTTGGCTCTGATACTAAGTGAGAAAACAACTTGTTTGGAAACTAAGAAATATTGAGAGAAAACGATAAGATTCTGAGAATTTATTTTTTTACTTCCTTTAATCAAGATTACAAAGGAAATGTACAAAGTTTGCTTTATATACTCACGTATCTAATCAGCTAATATTAGCTTAACTGATCTCACATGCTAATCATGCTTAACAGCTTATTAACTAATTGGAACTAATATTCACGTGTACAAGAAATTATATAACCACCAGGTGTTAGCTGGCATGCCAAGTCATCAACTTGTAACTGTGAGCTGCTGTTGTTACAATCCTCTGCTCTGCTGACTATTTGGCTCACATGAGCTTCTTTAACACTCTGAAACTAAGAAAAACATCATAAATGTTGTTTCGACGATTATTCATCAAACTTAAACTGCTGGATGGACGAGAAGAAGCCATAACAACTTACAGAAACAGTTCAATTGATTAGAGATTTTGATGATAAGAAAATTGATTTGGGATGTGATAATAATTTTGTAAGCATATTACTATCAGTTATTTATTGTTTTTTCATTTTTTTTATAAAGTAGATTCAACAATTTCAATGAGGCAATGGCACCGAGTAGCCCACAATCATGAAAAAAAGTAAAACGCAGAGATTATCGCGAATATGCCGCGAAAATTAGTTGGAAATCAAATGTGATTTCAAGACCATGGGTCCAACAAATTTCTTTTTCCTCTTTCATGTCCATCCTATAATTTCTTGGAAGCTCCTTAAATGATTGATGGTTGTCGAAGCCAACAAAAATAAATTCCTACTCTAAATAAATTGTTTATAGTGATTGAGAAGGGTCGTGTCCACAGAGATCGGTAATTATTTAAATCCTTTTGAAACGTAAAACGTAAAATGGGGGAATTGTTGACAATAATAAAAATCAAATTAAAATAACAAGAATGCAAATTAAAATTGTAATTCAAATTAGAGAAAGCTCTGGTTGAAGGAATTAACTCAGCTTGATTCGACTACTGATCATTGATTCAAATATAGATTATTATTACTTATGAATAGACCGGTTATAGCTACTGAGACCCTCTAATAGCCAATCTCTCCTTAACTAGTTGATAACCAAGGTACGACCGTTGGTTATTTCCCTAATCAATAGACAACCCTAGATACGATCATAGGATTTAATCAATTGACAGCCTGAAAGACTAGAGAGACCCAAATCCTAATCAACATATATGATGATTCATTTAAATTAGATTGTTTATTCTCATAACACAACTCACTACTATGTTATTTGTCACAAACATTAAAATCTTCATACGATGAATCCTTTAATTGACAATAGATTAAGTTGATAATTAAATAGTGACCAATTACCTAATTAACAAACATAATCATGAAACTAATTCAGAAAATAAACAAATACCCAAAAAGCAATAAAACAATTAAAGCATAAGAAAGATCTCACAGTAATGATGAATCAAAGCTTCATTATCCTTTAACCAGAAAAATAAGTTTAGTTCTTCATAGAGAGAAGAGAAAAGTTTAGATATAGGGTTTCTTTCTTTTTCTCCAATCTCCCATTTTCACAATAGATTCCTCCCTTAAATACTCTCTCTCTCATCTCTTTTAGAATTCTATTTAAAATAAAATACTAATATCTGAAATATTAAATTCGTAATTACAAAAATAACCAAAAATATAAAACACGTTAAAACTAAAAAATGCAGGTCCACAGTTGACAGCACGCGCCCACGCCTTATCAACAAAGTTTTTCTGCCGCTCATAATTTCTCCAAGAGAACAATCATCCTTAAACATCATCTTATAGCTCAATTTTATCACCAATCAATAGAATTGCACCTACAAAAGTAAAACACAAGTAAATCACTATTATTAAGTGCAAAATATCGATATTAAGGGAAGTAAACAATGCAAAACTAGTGCATAAATTGCACTCTAACAATGATTCGTTGCGGAGGAATTTCAAGATATTGTGTTGATATCAAATTACTTATTTTTTTGGTAATAAATAAATAAATTAAAAGTAATTATCTAAACTTTGACTAAAAATTGGGTATAAAAAAATAGAAAAATTCAAAATTTGGCACCTCATCAATATTCAATACCTTTTGGTACCATTTAAATATTTAATTTCCATTCAACTAAATTAAGCTTTGTGGGGAACACCAAAAAGC
This sequence comes from Citrus sinensis, assembly GCF_022201045.2. Classification (NCBI taxonomy): domain Eukaryota; kingdom Viridiplantae; phylum Streptophyta; class Magnoliopsida; order Sapindales; family Rutaceae; genus Citrus; species Citrus sinensis. Next base: position 27,994,120 of record NC_068558.1, on the reverse strand, counting down.
GCGTGACAATGTCACCGATTTTTTTCCCATTCATTTTCAAAGTTGATACTTGATAGAATATTTTCAGTTTTACCCTTCAGGTCATCTTACTGTGCAGTGCTGTATGACATACAGCCTGCTTTTGCGACCTGGAGAGCCGGCATTTTACCGGTTATCCATTTAATTAATTTGTTTTCGTTGAAAAAATATATTAGAAATCAGATTAAAATAAAGAAAATTATAAATTAGGATAAGATATTGAATGATACAAATATGTTAATAGATTTTATTTAAATATAATAAAATAAATTATGAAAAAATTATAACATAATTATATTCCTACTTTTGGTTAAATACCAATGTACTGGGTAGTTTTTCCAAATTGATTTCATCAGTCTCTAATTTTGATGAAATTTTCTCATTTTTGGGTTCTAAAATTCCAATTTTCATGTTCTGATTTTTTTATCAGATTCTAATATTATAGATAAATATTTAGTTTTAGTTAAACTTTCTCACATACGGGTTCTAAAGTTCCAACTAATTAGTTGCTAGTTTTAGGATTCGAAAAAACATTTTTCATCCTTAGAGTTTCATGCAATAACTCATTTCATCCATACTTTTTAAACAATAGTTCAAAACATCTTTCTGCTAACTCACTATTATTTTTTTGCCATTAACTAGTAATTCATTGAGAGCAAAACAAGATTTTTCATTAATGCGATACAAACTATATTAAAATAATATTTTTACACAATTAAATAACACTACAAAATATGCAAAAATCATTAATTTATTCTTAAATGAAATCAATGATGAAATAGTTTGATATAGCCACTAAATAATCATCATAAATAATAAACCATAATTAACACAATATCTTTAAATCATTGGAAAAAAATACAACAAATTTTTGTGTGCTTGCATATGTTAAATATCTTCTTAATCTTTAACAAATTTTTATTTTGAGCTTTACCACCATTCTTCTTTGACCATTATTGTCTCCTCAAGTCCTTACCACTATCTACTTAAGTCCACTCATAGTGCAATTAGAGAGTACACTTATACGCATATGAAAATTATGATTATTTTTTGTACTTAGATCTATAGTTTATAGGACTTTTACGCCGACAAAATAGAGAGGAGTGCAAAACAATTGCTTAAAATATAAGTTTTTCATCTTTTCGGTATTTCCTGTTTAGTGGGATTAGATAAAAATTATTTTTAATTATATGTCAAATTTTATTTATTTTTTTATTTTCTCCTTAATGGAAAATCCTTTTTTAATCTTAATGAATTACTAACAAATGACAGTTAACTAACCGTGAGTTAACAAAATGATGTTTTGGACTATTGTTTAAAGAGTATGGATGAAATAGACTATTGCATGAAACCCTAGGGATGATAAAGGGTTTTTTTTTCTTGTTTCTATTTTTTGGGTCAAATTTCAACATTATACACAAGTCGCTAGTCTTGGTTAAAGTTTTTGATATTTAGTTCTAAAGTTCCAACTAATTTAACTATAGGCTTTGGGTTTCTTGTTCCTATTTTTTCATCATATTTCAACGTTACAGATAAGTATTTAGTTTTAGTTAAACTTTCTCATTTATGGGTTCCAAAGTTTAATTAATTAACCACTAGCTTTGGGTTCGTGTTCCTATTTTTTTGGTCAAATTTTAATATTATACATAAGTCTCTAGTCTTTGGTTAAACTTTCTCATATTAGATTTTAAAGTTTTAACTAATTTAACCACAAGTTTTGGGTTTTATATTCCTAATTTTTTTTTATCAAATTCCAACATTATAGATAAATCTCTAGTTTTGTTTAAACTTTCTCAAATTGGATTCTAAAGTTCCAATGGGGGAATTTGAAAACAAGGCTAACTGATTAACCTGGCTAGAGTATCATGTTAAGATACCACTCCACTCAAAAGCGTACGCTATAAGTAGAGTTTAAACGCTTGGATTGTCAAAGGAAGCATACACAACGATTTATTACATGTTTCTTTTATTAGCATTTAAGTAGCCATCTTGTATCAAATACAATAATTTCATGACTATCAATGAAAACTCATCTTTGTGAAGAAAAGAGAAGGGGAGATTGTATGTGTCATATTGACCTTTGGGCTTTTCATTTTTTTAACACTTAAAAATCTATTATCAAGTTGAAATTATATAATTATCTGTCGAATTTAATATATTTCAAAACTATATCTAGGAATACATTTTTGAATTAGTTTAAACACAATGAATGCTTTGTATTTTTGTGTCGATCTCCAAATTGATTTTTCAAACCATCATGCTAAAAATGTGAGTTCAATGCAACTCTACCTGGCTGCTTTTGTGTTGATTCTTAATAATATACCATGCTTAAAACGTGAATCTAATGAGACCCCCTCTGATTCTCGTGACGGTGCTGATAAGATAATTATACTAATGATGTAATTAATTTAATTGAGTTGATTGATACCCTCTCCTTTATTCATAAAATAGAGTGTTGGAGAATATCTCATAATTAAATAAGTACAAATTAATAATAATAATAATATAATTAGCTGACGACCTTTTTATTTTATTTTTTTGGAAGCTTCCCGATATAACTATCTATCTTCCGTCAATTTTCTCTCGTCGGAAAAGAATTATTTTTTCCAGCGAAATTCTTTTCATTTTCCTTTTCTTTGCCTTCTGCTCTACGTAGCAGTAATTATTATGTCCATTGATTTTAGTTCTATGGCAACTTTTAAGTTTTATCCACTCACATTCATATTTGTAACAGTTATGAGTACATCTTATATTTTTGTACGGGGTCATGTTGTTTTCTTCTAGTTTTGGTATTTAGATCTAAAATTGACACGACCAGTCCGACCCTTCTGTTAGATTTGAGACTAATCGAGTGATGATCACTGTATTACCTATCTCATGCTCATCTCTAAAATTCATGACATAAAATTTAATCTATGAATATATAAGCTGGCCTCCGGCTTCTACTATAAACATATAATAACATTCGCGTCTCATCTGAACATATATCAAAATTTCGCACACTTTACATCTCACTATATACACACCCACTTAATATTTGCATATGAACATAAATGCGCTCAAAGTATAAATCATGCAACAATATGTGTCATGGCCCAACCTCAATTGATTAGAAACTAAGCATAAAATCTAGTGAAAACTTGTGAGAAATAAGGTAAATAGGAAAATAATTAACCTGTGGCTCAATGAATATAATTTTTTATATATAAAGTAATACATTAATGCTTATACATAATCATATGACATAACTCCACTGTAAACACATTACATAAACAAACATGAAATCATACATACATACATGACAAAACTGCACCAAATAGTATCCAAGGGAAATAACTTTTAATATTCGCCGGGATCATCATCGAACAAGTAGAGCAAGGAAAAACCTCTCAATACCCAGTGGAATTTAACTACATTGCACAAGTATAGTAACCTAACTCTCAATATAAATGCGTAGAGCCTATGGGGAAAGGTACACATATGGTGATTATCAATCACATCTAATGACTAATAAGTCATATAATGTGCATGCATATAATCATAATACGATACTAAATCATACTATCAAACGTAAATGCTTCACAAAACACACAATAGTAATAATAGTAATTCACTCACAGGTCCTGTTTCACTCTAGAATTCATTGGAGCTCCTGTAGGTTCCGGGGTACTTGAATTTCTCCTAAAACATATGATTATAAAATAAAATTGTTAGAACTGATATAAAAATTGATATGTATCATGAAAACTATAACATAATTGTTTGAATTTCATAAATTTATTATCCACTAATTTACTAGAAATTAATCTAACTGTCCAATATATATTTTTTAAGCTTCTTTTCCCACTCTCGGCTTCTTAATTCTTTTCTCCTACATGTCTTCTTTCTACAATGCTCTCTTTCTCTCTGAAAGAAGCATTGAGAATGGAAGGTAAAGGAGTCGTGATGACTCTATCTGTCATTCACGTGTTGAGTGGTTCCTTTTATTGTTTTAACATAGAGTAAAATGCGAGATGGTGAGGTAGTTTCGTCAGTATTTATTCCAGAGAGTGGTTGTTGGTGGTTGGTTTAAAAATCTTCTCAGATATTTCTTAGCCGTTTGGGATGGACACAGAAGAACGTATTCGAAGGTGCAGTGCAATAACTCTACAAGAAGAGGAGAATGATAAGATTGAATTCTTTGGGAGCATGAAGGAGAAAGGTCTAAAAATTGCTGCTAATTGTTTAGTGGGTAAAATCATGCTAAACAAAAGAGTCAATATAGAAGGATTGAGAGCTGCGTTGCAACAAGTGTGGCGATCCATAAAAGAATTTAAAGTGGAAAGTGTAGGCAACAATGTATTCATCTTCAAGTTTAATTCGGAGGAAGAAAAGAGAAGGGTGCTCATAGGTGGGCCTTGGCATTTTGCAGGAGCACTAATAGTGATGACTGAACCTAAAGGGATTGGAAATGTTAATGAGCAGTCCTTCACACATGCATCCTTTTGGGTGCAAATCCATAATGTGCCTATCATGTGCATGCAGAAATGTGCAGTCCAAAAATTGGGAGAAAAGATTGGAGGAGTTGAGGAGATTGAAACTGATGAAGATGGGGAATGTATAGGAATATTTGCTAGGCTGAGAATTTCGGTAGATATAACGCAGCCTCTTAAAAAGATCTTGTTTATTAAAGTTGAAGGAAAGAAGAAGATTCCGATAGCGGTGGTGTATGAGAGATTGCCGGACTTTTGTTTTTACTGTGGTATCTTAGGACACCAATTCAGAGAATGCCTTAAATATCAAGGACAACTTAAGGAGAACTTGCCATATGGAAGCTAGTTGAGAGCCAAAACTACAGCTGAAAGCGCTAAATTCAACAAGAATAAGGAGAAATGGAGCAATGAGCGCCAAAAACCAAGCTCCCTACATGCAAACTCAAGACAACAACAATTGCAACAATGGCACGCTAGCCCGGTTCGGGAAAGCGGTTCAGAGGCAACCTACATTGGGAAAAACAAAAATACATAACAACCAAAAGTAAACCAAGTGGCAGAAGTGGTTGAAGCACAATTAATGCAAAATGTTGAAGAATCGAGGTAGCAGCTGATAGACTGCAAAGCACAAGCTAGCACAATAGACAGTATAGGCTCGATGAGTACCTTGTACAAAAAGGAAGGAAATAATGGGAGGGAAAGCACTGATATTGAAAGCAGGAAAGAGAGGGCTACAAAAGTGGTTCACCAAAAGTCTATACAGTATCCAGAAGAAAACAATAAGGAAGGAATAATAAGTGGGTCAAGGAATGCTAAACTAAAGCCCAAAGGGAGAAAATAGAAGCTTTAAGTCAGGAACCTTTTAAGCAGAAGAGACAGGATTGGTAACCCACCTGGAACCAAGAGGCTTAGAAATGAGGAGGATGAACTAAGTCCAGAAAAGAAAAGACCAAAAGGGATGAGTCTAAATTACCTGTTGACTAACAAGATTCAGACATACTCTCCGGCAGCAAAACTGCAGGTGAGCTGGGAGCAACCCGAAAACACAATCGTGGAGGATGAGACAACAATGCAAGAAGACATATTGGAGGCGGCTGGTGCACAGCCCCACCGACAGCCATGAAAATGCTAAGCTGGAATGTCCGGGGTTTGGGGAATACCCGGACGCGCCTAAAGGTGAAGCGAATTCTCCAAACACACAAACCTCATATTTTTTTTTTTGTGAAACTAAATTAATGGCTGTGCAAGCGAGGGAGGAATATAATCAGATGAATTTTGAGAATTGTTTTGCTGTAAATAGAAATGGCTTAGGTGGAGGGCTAGCGTTGTGCTAGAGCAGTGAGGTTCATGTAAATATAAGCTCTTTCAGCAATCATCATATATACGCTGTTGTCCAAGCTGAAAATGGGAAGCATTGAAGGTGCACAGGGATCTACGGACACCTGGAAACCCAACAAAAACAGCACACGTGGACACTTCTCTGAAGATTGGTAAGTCTGTCTAATCTTTCGTGGTTGTGCTTTGGTGACTTCAACGAAATTTTAGATCCAAGGGAGAAGAATGGTGGCGAAGACCGAAATGTGAACATGATGCTTAGCTTCCGAGAGGCTGTTTAAGTCTGTAACTTAATAGACGTAGGCGGCAAGGGTTACCCGTTTACCTAGTCCAACCGTCGGTTTAGTCCCCATTTGGTTGAATAGAGATTGGACATATTTTTTTGCAATAAAGATTGGGCTAATAGCTTCTTTAATTCTCCAGCTACGAACCTGTTAACAGTGGGCTCCGACCATTGCCCAGTGCTAATGGAAGTTAAAGAGAGAGGAAAATGTGAGAGTTATGCTAGAAAGTCTTTCCCTAGAGTGCACTATGAAGACATGTGGAGTGCTTACGATATGTGCAAGAATATTGTTCAAGATGAGTGGAGTAATTGTGAGATCTAGAAATATGGAGATCCTGTACTCCAATTTCAAAAATTAGCCAAGAATTCGATGGCGAGCCTCAAAGGGTGGAGTAAGCAGGAGTTTGGAGGTCGAGAAGAAGAATTAAAGACATTAAGGAAGTAGCTAGAAAGGGTTAAACAAAATTTTGAGCATTGTGACAGGGGTGATGAGTATAGAAGATTAGAAAAGAGAATCCATAATCTGCTGATTGATGAAGAAATGTATTGGAAGCAACGATCAAGGGCTGATTGGTTAAAGAAATGAGATAAAAATACGAAATTCTTTCATTCTAAAGCTTCGGCTTGAAAAAATAAGAACAAGATTTGGGGAATCGAAGACGGACAAGGAAAATGGACAGAGGATATTGCTGAAGTGGAAGCTAAATTTTGTGAGTATTTTCAAGAGATCTTTACCTCCTCAAGAACAAGCCAAGACCAAATAGATAATGCTTTGGTGGGCCTGATGCCGAAAGTGACCCAAGATATGAAAAGCATGCTGGAGTAGCCTTTCACAGCCGAGGAGGTATCAAATGTGCTGAGCCAAATGTGCCCAACAAAAGCCCCTAGACCGGATGGACTCCCTGCTGTCTGCTTTCAGAAACACTAGCTAACAGTGGGAGAAGGAATGATTGAAACGTGCTTGCATGTGCTGAATGAGCAAGGTACATTATCTCAGTTAAACCACACTTACATTGCTTTAATTCCAAAAGCCCACAAGCCTAGGAAAGTTACAGAATTCAGACCAATTAGTCTTTGTAACGTAATCTATAGACTTATTGCTAAGACTATAGCTAACAGAATGAAGCCTATCCTTGCTCAGATTATCTCACCCAATCAGAGTGCATTCATACCCAATAGGCTTATTACTGACAATATCATTATTGGTTATGAATGCCTCCATAAAATTAGACACAATAAGGGGAAAAGAAATGGGCTAGTGGCTTTAAAATTAGACATTAGCAAAGCATATGATAGGATGGAGTGGGATTTTTTGAAGCACACAACTAGGATTTCCAAATAGATGGGTAGAGCTGGTTATGAATTGTGTTACTACACCATCTTTCTCTGTAATTATTAATGGAAATCCAAAAAGGATGATTTACCCTCAACGAGGCCTTACGCAAGGCTGTCCGTTGTCTCCATATCTCTTCATTTTATGTGCAGAGGCTTTCTCCAACTTGTTGCAGCAGGCAGAGCGTAATCACCTCATTCAAGGGCTGAAATTTGGGAAAGAGCTCACTATCTCACATTTACTTTTTGCAAATGACAACCTTGTGTTCACCAAAGCTTCAGTTGACAGCTGCAAGAACCTAAAAGCCATTTTTGATTGCTACGCAGCTGCTTCAGGACAACTCTTTAACTTTGAGAAGTCTTCCTTAGTGTTTAGTGGTAGCATTCCAGAGGATAGAGCTGAAGCAATAAAAAATATTTTCCAACTTAATGTGGTTTCTAGGCACGGAAAATATTTGGGCCTACCATCTATGGTTGGAAGAAAGAAGACAAGCTTATTCAATGAGGTGAAACTCAAAGTGGTGAGCAATATTGCAAGTTGGCAGCATCGTTTTTTCTCGAGAGGAGGGAAAGAAGTTCTTATCAAAGTTGTGGCTCAAGCGATACCAGCCTATGCAATGAGCGTCTTTAAGCTACCCCTAGGGCTGTGTGATGATATTCTGAAGGCAATGACCAAGTTTTGGTGGAGATCAAAAGAGGACAAGTGCGGAATTCACTACGCAAAATGGGGAAAGATGAGTCATGCTAAGAGTAGAGGAGGCCTCAGTTTCAGGGAAATGTTGAGCTTCAACCGGGCTTTAGTGGCCAAACAAGGGTGGAGATTGCTGCAATACCTGGAATTATTGGTCACTAGAGTGCTGAAGGCTAGATATTACAAGGAAACTGATTTTTTACAAGCTCGAGCGGGCTCTAATCCTTCGTACATATGGCAGTCTATTTTGTGGGGAAGACAAGTGCTGCAAAAAGGAATCAGATGGAGGATCGGCAATGGAGAAAAGATACAAATATGTAGAGACAATTGGATTCCAAGGCCAGAAATGTTTAAGCCAATATCAATTCGAAATGTGGCAGCAGATGCTTCAGTAGCAGATCTCATTAGTCAGGAAAATAAATGGGATCAAAGGAAGGTGAGACATTGGTTTATGGATGAGGATGTAGTTGAAATTCAGCAAATTCCATTGCCGAGAAGACCAAGAATGGATGAGGTGATCTGGCACTTTGATAAAAAAAAAAAAGGGCAATATTCTGTAAAAAGCGGATACCAATTGGCGCTTAAGATTAAGAATCCAGATAAGCCTAGCTGTTCATCCAAAGGTCTGCACCACTGGAATTTGTTATGGACCCTTCAATTGTCAGAAAAAATTAAAATCTTCATGTGGCGAGCAACTCACAATCTTTTGCCTGCTGCTGATAATTTGTGGAGAAGAGAGATACTGCTGGAGCCTACATGTCAAATTTGCAAGCAAGGTAAGGAAACTACAGCTCATGCTTTATTACACTGTAAAGCTGCCAAGAAGGTCTGGAGGTATGCCCCCTTTGAAATATGCTTCCCTGATGCTGTTAACCAAGACATGTTGGATATTATGGTTGAAATGGCTAAGAAATTAACAAAGTCAGACATTGAAGTTATGGTAGCTATCTGCTGGACTATCTAGTTTGGCAGGAATAAGTTTCTGTTTGAAGGAAAAAAGATAGAACCATTACTAACTATTTCAAGAGCTGAGGCTGTGGTGGAGGCGTATAGAAGAGTGAAACAGCTGAAGCTGGAACCAGAGGCAAAATCTTCTTCTAAGAATCAGCAAATATGGAGCCCTCCACCTGATAATACGTTCACAGTTAATGTTGATGATGCTGTTAATTTTGAAAGGCAAAAGGCCGGCCTGGGGGTTGTTATTAGAGACTCATGCAACAAAGTTAAAGTGGCTGCTGCGAAATCCACTCTATTTACAGGGGATGTAAAGACTGCAGAAGCTGAAGCTGTTGAATGGGGGTTAGTGGTGGCAAAAAGTGCAGCTTTTCAATGGTGGAGTCAGATTGTCAAGAAGTGGTGAAGTTAATTAACAACAAAGAGGGCAGTAGAACAGAGATTATGTGGGTGATTTCAGAAATTCAAAGTCTTAGCAAGGATTTCCAGAATATTAGCTTCTATCACACTCCTAGATCATGTAATACTCATGCCCATTCCTTAGCTAAGTTAGCTCTAAGAAACAATGAAACTGTTGTATGGCTGGAACCAATACCAGTGGAAGTCGAATCTGTGTTATCATCTTTGCTTTAATGAAATCGTTTATTTCCTTCTAAAAAAAAAAATTCTTTTCTCCTTTTCCCTTCCTTTTTCTATTTTCCTTCACTCTCGGCTTCCCTCCTCTCTTTTACTTTTTTTCTTCTTTTCTTTTTCTTCTCTTTTCTCTTCTCTTTTTCTCTCCGATTTTCTTTCTTCTTATTTACCTTTTCTTTTCTTTTCTTTCTTTCTCTCTTTTTCTTTTGTTTTCTTCTCTGTCTCTGCTTTCCTCTGGGTTGCAATTTGATAAATGAAGCAGCTGTCAATATTTAACACTTTATATAGCTACCGAACAACCACCGAATCCAACGAAGCAGCTCTCAATTTTCAATATATATAAGCACCGATTCAAGCACGCAAGTGAAGCATGGAGGTGTGCTACAAAAATTTCTAATGCTATAGATCAATCCCGATATAAAATCTATCATTTTATTTAGTAGAAGAAATAAATTTTATGATGAAGGGATGAGAAAGAGTTGGTGATGTATAACCTGCGGCTCTCAATTCGGTATGTGCACAACACTTAACCTATAAAGCACTCAAATAGAAGTGATTTTTTTTTTGGGTCAAAATAATGCAATTAATTGAATCCATCACTTAACCTATCAATTTTTTGGTCAGAACTCTTAACCTATCAATTTTGTTTTTTTTTTTTTAAATTGATATTTTCACATTTTTATAAGGTAAATTGAAGATTGCCATTCTAAGTTGGGGGTAAAATTAAAAATTTTCCAAAAATTATATACACTTTTCATAAGAAAGCTCCTCATCGCTATTCAAGTTGCCAAAGTCCAAACTCACTGATCGATGGCTATTAAGGACAGCCTTCAAATTTATAACAAAGCATTCTTGCAAACTAGTATATGACATTGTGTTTTCCACAATAGGGGGCAGACCTAACCTGCTTTTTTGTTATATTGTTCTTCTTCATCCCTACTCTCCAGCAGTCTCTTCCTTTTGCGTTATGTCAGTAAAGTCACGGGATTTCTTTGCATTTTGAGAACGAACTTCATATGGAAACTAGTTAGGAGAGTATAAGACAACGACTGAACTCTAAAGCGATGGTATGGCTTGTAGTTGAACATTTTGATTATGAGTAAAGATATACACAAATAAAGAAAAAGATTAAATAGTAGTGATATACCTTCTCTGTTTCTAGAGCTGAAAACGAACCAATCGAATAAGGAATTAAGTAATCTGACGTTTCCCTCTGAGTATTCTTTGGTATCGCCTTCAGTACGAGTAAGTTTGTAGACAACAAAACTTTGAAACAAAAGTAATATGAAATAATAACTCATACCAAAAGCTAGTGAAACAGATGAACAGCAACTCCTGCTCTATGAGGCTTCTGGATTAGCATTTGACAGAGTATCTGTGATCTTGGACAATGGGGAGGACATAGATCAGGAGATCCAGAAGAATGAGGGGGCTTGTGTGGCCATGACACGAGAAAAAGATTAGCAAACAATGAGTTTTCAAAATTTCACGTTTCTCTATTAACAATGTATGCTTTTAATAACGGAGAAATAAGTAAATCATAAGTTTTAAAACAATATGAAGACATTTTTTTAATTTTTATGATAGCAGGAGATAATGACGAGAAAAGGTCACACATGAAGAGGTTTGATCATAAGATCCACGAAAGGACAAACACAAAATCACATGCTACTTTACATATTGACCTTAAATCTCAAGATGGTTGGTGAAGCATGATCTGCCAATGAAGGCAATATTACACACATATTGCCCGAATCAATTGAAAATCTTAATGTTGAGAGCTCTCAATTGAAATACGAAATCTATGGTGTTTACAGCATAAAAAAGGTAAAAAGAGAGCAACATCTTCAAGTCAAGATGAGAGCTGTCAATTGAAATACCAAATCTATCGAAATTGGATAACTTGTGAAATAAAAAAAATTGTCTCTACAAACATAGGTAAATAGAAAAAGAACACTGGGTCCCCACTCCCCATCCTATGCATTCTGTCCTTGATTTTCATTAAATCCAACTGAAAACTACCCTCATCATGTCAACTGAAAATTCAGTCCCTTGCTCATATTTGTAACAGAACGAGTTGACTCCAAGAAAATCTTCAAAGCCAATATCTATCTTGTAGTGCTCTCAAAAATACTCTCTCACCGTCCCTGTTTCCCTGCAGAAATTAAAACAATATCCTGCTATTTATTCCCACACACTATCTGAGAGATCTTCATTAAATTTCTTTGTTTAAAAACATAAAGCCACACAGATTTTCCAATCTACACGTAGTTTGAGAACGAAAGTGAGGAAGTTCCTGATTCTCAAGAATATTAGCGGAACTAAATTTTTGCCTGCAAAGTACTTTCTGAAAAAATGACCTTCGGTCCAACATTATATATATAATGCAAGAGTAGATACAATAAGTAAACAAATAAAAAGGAAATGAAGTACCACATGCAAATTTAAAGAACATAGATTGAAATTGAGAAGCGTACTTACAAACAAAATTCAGCGACAATAATACCCCCTGGGCTGTGCCTTCCGTCGAGTTGTCTAAATCTTTTAGGTCGTGGTTCCTCATCGTGATCATCACAGCAGCCACTTCCACTGGCTTCAGCTGCCCCAACATATTCTGCAAGGCTTCGCTTTGATGTTGTGGCTAATTCCAGATTTGATCCAACAAAATCGCGATTGAATTCATTTAGATTATAAGCATTAAAACGACTCCATCGGTTTGCCGTTTGGTCGAACTCCTCCACTTCGCGCATATAAACTGGATGGAAGCCACACCTCTTTACATCCAATCCTGGGCTCCACGTGCTTGTAAATGACAACTCAATATGATTAGAATCAAAATGCCAGCTACTATCATAGCATTGTTGTCGGGACAAATAGAGTAGCCAAAGATGGTCCGACTCCGAAACAGCTTGACCGAATTTCTCTTTAAAAGAAATATAATATGTAGGCCTATTATGAGAACCGATCATTTGGCAGTCCAACTGATGTCCGGGCCATAGTTTTTTCGTACGAGTTGAATGTTTCGGGAGATGAAAAACACAGCAAATAGCATATCCCACAACCTTATCCATATTATACAAATATGAAGGCCTTGTGACTGCTATAGAAGAACCCTCATTCTGATACATGAACCACTTTGGAATTTCACTTCCTGGAACAACAATGCTGAAATCTTTTAATGGACCTGACACTGCCTGCAACCAAAAAATTAAAAAAATGAACGAGTCCATACCATTGCTTAATTTTTTTAGGCATAATTTTGGCGTAGCTAGAAGACTGACCTCAAGGTACTCTTGTAGCATCGAAAATGCCAAACCATTGTTTCCCGGAAATTTCAAGCTGTCTACACAATCAATTAATGTGTATTCGGACTTGCATAGTTTTAATGCACCTAATAATGTCACCAACGAAGTACAACCATTCACATTAACTCTTTTTACGTTGGGTGGAAGTTGTGGCAGAGATTGAAGGCTTTTACAATCTTCCAACTCTAGTTCTTCAAGATTGAAAAGACCGTCAATACTTGCTGGCAACCTAACAAAACTGTTTTTACTCAAATACAACGCTTTTAATGAGCATAAGTTGCCAATATCATTTGGGATTACTCCTTCCCCTAGACTACAGTCACGGAGATCCAATTTTGTCAAAGAGCATAAACCTGACAGAGAAGGCAGCATCAAAGGTACAGGATATGAGCTCTTTGCCATCAAATTAAAGGGAAAGTGAAAATGCCATGATGTAGATGATGGTGGTCCATTACACTCAGAAAAAGAGAGTGTTCTAAGATTCTTCATAAGAAAAATGGAGGATGGAGGTTGTCTTATAGCTGTTCCACTTATATCAAGTTCTTCCAAACTTTCTACTTGCCCAACTGTCTCTGGCACATTTTTAAGTTTGAAGCAGCCTGAGAGATTCAAAGTTTTGAGAGATTTCAAACCTTTTATACTGTTGGGAAGTCTCACGAGATTTTTGCAGTCATTTAAATTCAACAATTCAAGCCCCATCAAAAGTTCAATAGATGGTGGCACTTCTGTAATGGAAGTTCCATCTAGATAGAGCTCGGACAGGTCTTCCATACTTGCCACAATCTCTGGAAAAGTCTTCAGTTTCGAGCAACCAGAGAGCTCCAGATTTCTTAGACATTTTAAACTGCTTATAGTAACTGGCAGACTCGAGAGATTTTTGCAGCCTTTCAAAGTCAACTGAACAAGTCCAGATAGAAGTTCAATTGATAGCGGCAATTCTTTGATATCAGTTTCATTTAAAAGAAGATCCTGCAGACACTTCATACCTCCCGCAACGCATGGAAATTTCTTCAATTTCAAGCAACTAGAAAGAACAAGTGTTTTAAGCGATTTCATAAAAATCTTGCCCGGAAGAGTTATAAGACTTGTACAACCTTTCAAGTTCAACAAAATCAGCTTATTGTGAAGCAGCAAAGATGGGTGAATCTCACGCAACCTTGTACATCCTTCAAGATCCAACTCCTCCAAATTTGGCACTTCCGTGAAGTCTGGTGTCTTAATCAGATTCTTTGAATGGCTGAGTTTCATGACTTTCAACACGTTTAAAGGCTGTTGAAAACAAAAGGGTGCTAAAATGATATTTTTTAATTCATAGACGGCTATAATAATAAAATTGTAATAAACAATTATTCAATTAAAAAATATAAATTACCGACAAAATTAATGATCTTACTTTGGTTCCCTTCCACAATTCTTCAACGCAGTTGTAACACATTTTAAACTCCACAATTTTATCCAATTGTAAATCTGATGGCAAAGATTTCCAAGGATATTGATGCCAATCAAGTAACCGCAATTTGTTAGAGAGGTATTCAAGGCCTTGAGGAAGCTGCAGATTACATATTTTGAGCAATCGCAGGTTGGTCATCTTCGAAAATGCTTTCGGACCAGCACTTAAATGCACTTTATCTTTGAGAAAGTAATAATCATCAACTATTATTCCTTCAACTACTTCACTTCCCTGAAAATTATAAGCAAAATAGTTCATTAGAGATTTTACTAGGTAAAAGACAAAAAATTCCCAATCCTCTTTATCGGTCACTTACTGTGTTTTGTGACAATACATGGCATACGTCTGCTTCCTCCCACAATCTGCTGCGTTTTCCAGGCTCCTCTGGGGACTGTCTCCTAACAATTTGTCGACCCATTTCCTGTAACAAATCATGCATCCACAGTTTATCGTCCTCACATACTGTTAATAGAGATTGTTCAATAAGAACACTAATGCCAATTACTGGTTCAAAACCACAGCTGTTGAGAATTTTCGATACGTAATCTCTCTTCTCCCCTTTAAAGAAACAGGCAACATCGAGAAATATTTCCTTCTCTGCTTCCTTCAGCCCATCAAAACTTATTTGGAGTATATCTAGAATCTCATTTTCAGGTTCTCTTTTTAGTCTTTCCAAGGTACTTGTCCACTCGTCCACAGGTCTACCAAACAAAAATGAACCCAAAACCTTTAGAGCTAATGGAAGACCACTAGCATACTTTACAACTAGTTGAGATAGATGAACATATTCTTCCCTGGGCTTTTGGGTTTCAAAGGCTTTCAAACAAAAGAGTTCGAATGCCTTATAATAACTTAGTGCCTCAAGCTTGAAAACTTCCTCGACTCGATGCAACTTCAACAAATGTTCATCCCTCGTTGTTATTATGATTCTGCTGCCCGGACCAAACCAATCACGCTTTCCAGCTAATCTTTGTAGTTGCTCAACATTAGCCACATCATCGATTACTAGAAGGACCTTTTTTTGTCGCAGCCTACTTCCTATCATGTTAATACCATCGTGGACATTTCGTATGCTATTGTCTGCAAGCTTCAGTAAATCAGAAAGGAGCTGCTTTTGCAAAGAGATTACACTCCCTTCTTTTTCAGATTTTTCTCTAACATCGGCAAGAAAACTACTTCCATCAAACTCATGGGACATCAAGTCATAAGCAACTCTTGCAAGTGTTGTCTTTCCTAGACCTCCCATACCCCATATCCCTATCATACGAACATCAATGGACCCCGTACCCATAAGAAACATCAGTTTCTCCAAGCGTGATTCTATTCCTACTAACCCCTTAGCAGTCTCTGGCTTTGTACGAATTTTACTTGATATCACATTGACAATTTCCTCAATAAATTCAGACTCATTGCTGTAGATTGAAAACAACAAGAAGAAATTGCTATTGTTAAATTAAAGTTTGTGTGAACGAAGTAAAAGATCAATTCCATATTATTTATAAAATCCAAACCACACAATATTCGTTTCATCAAATAGAAGTCACATAATCAAGTAACATGTTATTATTACGTGGGTCAGAAACAACTAGAATGAGAAAATTCAATTTCTTCTGCTGTTTTCTTCTCATGTACATATTATTTCTTTCTATAATTAGGTAAATTAGATTAAAAGAGAATTTATATCAATTTTTTATAAGAACATTTATTACACACATGAAATCAATTAGTTGATGATGATAGACATCCTAAATTATGTGGCATTCATTAGGTAGTTAATAATTCTTTAGAAGATTCAATAATTATTTTATCTCAAGAACCAACTGATTAACAGAGCACAAAGCATCACAAGATACAAATGTACCGTCTTCAAAAGTTCAAAATACAATAATTTAACGTATCAACGTCTATAGCTATTCATTTGCAAATATTAGTTCATTTATTGCACTACTATTTTAATAACGACACATCATATGATATACACGTATTAAACAGAAGCTGTTTAATTGAAAACAATGTTGAATCATGAATACTAAAATTTTTTTTGTGCTTACTTATCATGCCGAACAACAACAAAAAAAAAATAATAATTGAGAGTAAAAATGATTACCTATCCTTCAATTCCCAACCAGATTTATTGGCCACCACTTTTAAAGCGTCTCTCCACTTTTGCACCTTTTCTATATTATCCTTAAAATTTTCTTCGTGTTTAGCAAAAGCTTTTCCAAAATTTGCTGTTTGTTTCCTCACAACAGTTGGTTCCACATCATAGAAAATTGGAAAAATTTGATCTTCTTTGTTTTTGCATTCAACAATCTTAGCAAGTTCATCCAAGCACCAAGTGGAAGAAGCATAATTTTTTGAGAGAACAATAATAGAAACTCTTGATTCTTCAATTGCTTTAAGAAGTTCTGGTGAAATGGATCCTCCTTTCTGTAGTTCTTTGTCATCCCTGAATGCATAAATCCCTTTATTTTTTAAAGCAGTATAGAGATGACCTGTGAAACTTTTACGAGTGTCTTCTCCTCTAAAACTTAAGAATGCATCATATTTCCCATAAGAGATGGTTTGGATGCTCGTGAAAGCCATTATATTTGTCCTGAAATTTAGAATAAAAAATGTGACATTCTTGGAACAATACAATGCAGACAACATGATTCATCCAAAATTATGGGCACCCGAAAAGGATAATGTACATATCAAGTGATAATTAATTTCGGATGTTTTTGGTGCGCCATATTATATTACATAAGCTGTATTTGCATTAAATAAAATATTTTCTATTAGAATTTTGATATTTTATACTATTACTTACATTAAATATGTTATTTAACTTTCTCAATAAAAAAATTTGAAAAATTATCAAGAAAGTAGTACTTTTTATTTCAGTAAATAATAAATAATTAAATAATGAAAGTAAAATAAATAAAATGATCTTATATAATTAAATAAAATAGTGTGCCCATATGTCGTTTAGAAAGAATTAAGAAGAACATTAAGGTTACAACTAATATGGATTGACATTATATATAAACAAAGAACCTGGCGAATACTTAGTCCTAATAAATTATTTGCGCATAGATCGTAATTTTCTAGTTAAATTTTGAGAGAGATTGAGAGAAGCTGACAGAAACTGAAAATTTGCCCTTTTTTCAATTAATTAAATTAATTGACAACAAATTGTAATTAAATATTGTTTGAAGACAAAAAATTACTAATATTAATTAAAAGTTAATAAGTGAGTGCTTCTGATTTCGAAATCAATGATCTTCTTCTTAAACAAAATAAACAGGTCCACAGCTTCTTATTTACTTTCTTTACCAAAAAGAAAAAAAAAAACTATACTTAATAAATCCCAAAATGTAATTAGAAAATTTTTTCAGATGCTGATTGGAGAGTGTGTGTACCCACCTCTACTTAAGCAAATCTTTTCTAAGTAACTATAAGGAAAGGCAAAGAATTCATATAAAATTAACATTCAAGCTTTCTTTCAAATTTTACACATACAGGATATGCAAATTAGTTCTGAAAATAAAAGAGAAATTACAAGATAAAACTTAAAGCTTACTAGAACTCCAATGAAGTATTTGCTCAAAGGAAAGAAGTTAATCAAATCATGCAACTTCTAGCTCCTCATCCTCAGCTCTGTTATATGATTGTATTCCAGATTAAAGCAAGCCTTAGTGTTGACCGACTTGCATAATTAATTATTCGATATAAACTTCCACTTGCGTAATTAATTATTCGTCTTAAAGTTCCACTAGTCTTAATTAATTATCCAAGGAATTGTTAATTATCATAAAATTCTTCACATGGCAATCACTATCATAGAAAATAATGTGCTTCTTTAGCTTATTCAATAGGCTAGAAAACTGCCCTTCGAGCATCTTCCAAGAAATTGTTTATGAAATAGAACTATAAATAAGTTTATATAAATTGGCAACGACTACATTGCATTAGGGAAACAAACCCCATTATTTGTCCTTTAGTTAAACGACCGTTGGATATTAATATCCAACGATTGAGATTTGAGAATGAGAAATATAGCACGTGGGAGTGACTAGAGTAGTCGGTAATAGGTCAGTAAAAATTACGACAAATTGGTGAAAAATATATAATTTAGAATAAGTTTAGCTGAGTCTTTTTTACCAATTTATCAGCCTGAACTTTTTTACCAATCCTATCTAATTTAGAATAAGCTTATTTGAGCTACTAAAAGAAAAATATATTAAGTCATATTGCAATGAGCATATTAGTTTATTGTTCACTCATAGCAAGCAATTCATCAATTATGACCCAAAAACTCGCACGTGTAATAATGGATGCAAAATGAGAGAATGCTGCAATGAAACAGAGATTCAATTATGGAAACAAAACAAAGGATTAAATTCCCACTCATTAGAAATCAACAAATTCAAAGCTTCAATTTGGTCGAACATTATATAATTTTGTGATCGAGATTCAAGGAATTCTGCCAATGCTATCTTCAATGGTCAAGTAAATTGAGTTAAACTCTCAAGTCACTGATATTTTAAATATGAGACTAGAGTTTTTTTTTTTTTTCAATTGCTTGGAAAAAAATTCAGCTCGGAAAAAAATTCAAATATACATATAGTATAAATATCAAAAGTTATCCTAATACCATACACGTAACGTCCTAATGTAATTATTTAATATTAAAAATTTGTAATATCAAGATTACATATAAAAGTAATTTTTCAACTTTTTTTTCCTTATAAATCTGTATAAAACATGAACACCTTTTGATACTTGTGATATCTAATTGAATTTTTATCAAAAAGTTCTGTACCTTTTCAATTTCATTCAAACATTAAATTTTATTTTAAAAAATAGTATATACTTTCTTTAAACCTTCTACGATGCTTCGAGACAATTTCATGTTAATTACGGAGTATCGAGAAAGCACAGTTTCTAGTTCTTTGAAACGTGAAACGTACAATTGTTTATTGTAAATTTCAATAGATTGACACCGGATAAGGGGGAGCATACTTTGCCATAGACCATAGTTCTCTAGGAACAATCACATTCTTCAAAAAAGAAATTAAAAAGTAACAAGTTAGAGAGCTTCAGGTTGAATGGTAATAATTAAATTTCACATATAAGAAAGAACACTAAAGATTAAACAATAATAGTTAAGTATGAACAAACATACCATCCCCAACACTCTAGAGAACTAATGGAACTTAGCAAGAAGTTCAACAAATCTGGCATACCATTGCACATCGATATTCCTGGAGTCAAAATGGAGATCAAATTCTGACAAAGCCAAGTCATTTGATGAGAAGCGTAGTAAATTACGAAAATATCTAAACAGATTAGGATCTTCTCTTAATCTGAGTTCCCCTAAACTTTTAAAAATCTTATTTCACACGTCATATAATAATAGTGTATGGATAGAATTTTAATTTTAATTTTTTATTTTTTTAACTACCAATCAACGTGTGAATTTCTACTCAAGAAAAATTCATATCAGAAGAGGATCTTAATCATATATAAAGATGCTCAAAATGAAAGTCTCAATCTTATTCAATCTTATGCACTGAAAATTATATATATATATATAGGAAAAAAAAAAGACTTAATCATCTTTCTTTTATGTAAAAGATGAAATATATCTAAAAACTTACAGTCCCAAAGTCCCTTCGTCTTGAAAACAAGTTCACCCCAAACCCTGTTAACTTTTAGGAGAATAAAAGAGAAGTACAAAATTATATAATATCAATTGATCATGAAAATTGACCTCCATTTCATGAAAAAAAACTCCTCATCTCCATTCGAATTGCTAAAGTCCAAACTCAATAATCGGTAGTTATCAAGGACAGCCTTTAGATTTATAACAAAGTATTCTGGTTAGCAGCAAATGGCATTGTGTTTTTCACAATTTGGGGGCAGCCTAACCCCGCTTTTTGTTATACTATTCTTCTTCTTTGCTCCTACTCTCCTGCAGTCTCTTCCTTTTGCGTGTGTGGGTATAGTCAAGGATTTCTTTGTATTTTAAGAACGAACTTCATATGGAAACCAGTTAGGACAGTAGAAGACAATGAGTGAACTCTAAAGCAGTGGTATGGGTTTTAGTTGCAACATTTTGTTTATATGTTAAGATATATACAAATAAAGAAAAGGATCAAACAATAATGATATACATTCTTTGTTTCCGGAGCTAAAAACAAACCCGACAAGCAAAGAATTAAGCAATCCAACGTTTTCCCCTAAGTATATTCCTTGGTATCACCTTCAGTGGGAATAAGTTTGCAGACAAAGAAACTCTGAAACAAATGTGATATGAAACAATGTAATGTGATTGCTGAAATCATCGTTCAGAAGATATAATAATGGCAAAACTACCCAACAACAATAAACAGTCGCCAAATTTTCTTCTCTGATTAAATACAAGGCGTTATGTTACCTTTGGTTGAGTCCTAGCATCAGGTCCCTCTGCTCGAGTCTCAGCGCCCGGTTGACTGGCTAGAATTATTGCAGGGTTATGACTAAGCTCCTCTCTGATCCAATTGGTTTTCTTTCCTTCAGGAGGCAGTCCTTCATGGTAAGTCAGAATTCGCATGAAACCAGCACGTACATTTATTGTATTCGCCTCCGTGAATACAAAATATAATCCAACATCAGTTACAAGCTTGCAATTGGGCCAGTTAGTGTAAGTACCACCCATTGCTCACTTACCAACATAGCACCTGCGAATCAATCATAGGTCGTAGCTTTTAGTGCTTAATTATACATGTTAGTAGTAATTGTGAGGCTACTACAACAGTTATAGAAATCGGAAACAGGACCAAATAATGCATAGCTTGCCGTTACTTCTACAACTATGAAAACATACTCAGATACATCTCACGAGATATTTATCGCCTTTTGATGATTCATTTGCTCATTTAGGGGAGATCTACAAGATTCTTAGCCATTAGACTTGCAAGGTGTTCGTTGTTAGACATACTCACATTTACTGCGGCTTTGCTTTCTGGACTTTTTGGATTAGACGAACCCATTGCTTTGCTTTTTGGACTTTTTTAGTACTCTGTTACCCAGTTCAAAGAAAGAATTAGTTACTAGGAGAAGTGTTTGGCAATCAAGAAAAATGAAGGAAAATAAAATGGAATGTGAATCTAATAGAGAGAAGACGAGAACTTTACGGGCTATTATATATTTATCGCAGTAACTATTAGCTTGTTTGTAACCAACTCATCAGCTCATGCTTGCGGTCATGCTTCTGATTCTGTTACAGTGTTATGCATCTGTTGATCCTTACCGCCAGGCTGGCAGTTTGTTTGTTACACGCTGAGCAGCTCATGCAGTTATCGGCTGTGTGCATCCTCATCATAGCACCAGCTATGCTGCTGCTTTTTGCTTCATCAGCTATGCCTAATGAAACTGGTTTAACAACCCCCACAGTAATGGGGTCCTTATTTATTATGTTTCAATTTTTTTTTATTAAGAATATATTTAATTTTTACTGCATATTCCTGTTTGATCCTTGTTTATTGCTTCAATGATGTGTCACATATTATATAAAGGATCATAATTACGAAAGTGTTAGACGTTGATTGACTTTATCGCATTCTTCATTTAGTGGTATTGCTTTTTCATGATATGGACAAATTGATGTGTTTAATCAAATTAGGAGGGACTCAATGTCAATCAATTTGAAGTTTGAAGGTTTACAAAAATTCCAGTGTAATGAGAAGATGAAAGTTTATTTACACTTTTTAAAGCTTTCTTCATTTAATTGTTAGTGATAGAATTATTTTAAAAATTACTATAAAAATAATAAATATTAATTATATTTATAATCATAATGATGATAAAATCGCACGCCCATTAGAGTGCTGACCTGCTGTTATGAGACACCCGATTCCTCCTACCCCAAATAATAAAATTTACCCCATGTTACAAACTCTGTAGCTCAAATAAATATTTCATATTTTACCAAATCAATTTCACCTGTAGTTAATTTATTAAATAAAATCCAAAATTTAGTCTTTTTTGCAATGCATCAAAAAATAATTCTCAAGTTCATTTTCCATAGACAAAAGGATAGTATGAAGAAAAATATAAAGTTTAAAGAAAGAAAACTACAAAGGCCGAACTAAATATAGACTTATTTATGCTTTCAAGCCACTAGATAAACTTTATTTTGAAAGTTCGAAAGTTCCAAGACGACTAAGATACGTAATTACTAACTCAAAACACTATCATCATCCAGCAGATAAAACTACCAATGCTACTGCCTCAAATAACCAAAAAGAGAAGGCTAAAACCAGACTGAAAGGCATAGAAATTGATACACTATGATGGGGCACCAAGATATGAGGCCAGCCGCAATATATCGCTGAAGATTCCACCTGCTGTGACTTGAGCTCCGGCACCAGGTCCACGGACGATAAGTGGCTGCTCCTTGTATCGTTTTGTTGTGAAAGCTATGATGTTATCGGAACCAGAGAGCTGTGCGAATGGATGATCTCTCTTGTATCTTCGCAACTCTACACGCCCCTCTTTGTTGATAGCATCCACCACTCCCACATATCTAAGGACCTGACAAATACAAGTTTGAAACAAAATCAGGATTTTGTTTCCTAAGGGATAACAGAAATAAGCAATAATGTTCCTAAACATAAGCTACACATCAAGGAACCAAATCATAATCAAGAATTTATTGTAGTAACATGTAAGATTGTAAAGTTTATTTTCCATAGTATCTCTGAGTACATCTTTCATAACTAAAATTTACTTCACCCCTCAAATGATTGACAAGAATTCAAAAATGATATCTCATAAAATCAGTTTTTGGGTTATTGTAATTATTATATCAGCATCTACTAGCTCTACTAGAAGTTAAACCAGCAAAGTGTCTTATCAAAAACTCACTTCCCCTGCATCCTCGGCCTCTTGTCTTTGCTTGGCCAATTCTTTGTCAAATTGTGGTAATTGCTTCATAAACTCTTCAGCAGATGCACAAGCCTGTAGCAAAAATCAAAGCATTACATTAGTGATGAAGTTGACCCTCAGTGGAGTGTTGGATTGAGTAAAACTGTTTTCTTACTTTTAATGGTTCTGGCACAAGACTTTGAACAGGGAGATCAGAAAGTTCCAGCTTAAGACCGGATTCTCGGGCAAGAATTATCACCTGCAGAAAGAAAGTTTTTTTCAGTCTGATTCTCATCGAATTAAATTCAGCATTCAGACACAGGAATAAACCACAAACAAATATGGAAGCATCAACTGTGGTCAGTTTCTCTGACAATTCAAAATGTTTGGTCATGCCTGTGAACATCATTCTGCGATAACTGATTATAGAATTTTTAAAAGGTAAGAAAGCTCATCTGCCAACTTTATGTCACTTATCTGACACATGCATTGATGTGCAAATTTATAGAATGGCAATTGAGTAGATGTCTTAATGAAATCCTAGGCATTTACCAATTGCTAACAGCTGTGGTAGAATGCAGAAACTAATTCGACACTCTGAATTGTAGTAATCATTTGAATAACAAAACAAACAATTACTGCATACAGTACCTTTCTGGCAACATCTGTTCCAGATAGATCATCCCTTGGATCAGGTTCAGTATAACCTGCTTCTTTCGCCTCTGTCACTACCTCACTGAATGATCTTGTGCCTACAAAGCTGTTAAAAAGATAACTCAAAGTCCCACTGCAACAGCAAAACACACAGGTGAACGCTTGTCAGAAGACGCATGAGTCAACTTTAAGGAAAAATATTTCAGTACACAACGAACATATTGATATTTCGTATTTTTTCCGCATGAGGGTCTTTTGCAATATGAGCCAATACATATGACCAACCTGAAAATGCCTTCAATGCGCAATATATGGTCCCCGGTTTCCAGCAGACCCCTTAAAGTGCTGATAATTGGAAGACCAGCTCCAACAGTTGCTTCATAGAAGTAATGTGTATAGGATTTCCGTTGAAGAGGCCTCAGCTTTAAATACTAGATTTATGCAGAACTACATTAACAAATCTCCCAACGGAAGGATCAGAGGAAAAAAAAAAAATCAACAGTAAAATTGTCCCTTTCTAAATTAACTATTAGGTGAACCAGGATACAGTTCATCCGGCTGGGTAGCACACAGACATCAAATCAACCATGCTCCAGCAGGAGATTGATATTAAAAAAGAAGCAAGTGCAGATGAATAAACATCAAGATGTAAATCTGTAGTGTAAATTTATTTTAAAATATCTGGAATGTTGTACTTTTCCCCAAAAGAGTAACACTACCGAAGAGGCTTCTATATGACAATGATGATGGTGATGATGAATGATCATATCCCAAAGACAAAAGAATTTCGTTACCTGGTCCAGCGGTCCGGAATTTGCTTTTTTGTTTGGGGTGATTACATGAATTCCTCTCCGCAACCAATCATGGTAACAGCTGGCAACATTAGAGTCTGCTGTACAGTCTACCAAAACTGTATTAGGGATAAAATGATTTCCATGCACAAGTTGAGTAAATTTCTCCACATCAGCCACTTCTCCTTTCTCCTTTAGAAGCTCTCGCCATGTTGACAAGTCAATTCCCCTACAATGAATAACTAATGAGACGAAGGGTTGCAGTAAATTTGACTACATTCGAAAGTAATATTCTTATAATTAATGAAATAAGTATGCTCATTCATAAATTAAGAAGTCCCACTGTCCCAGCATATATTAAAAGGAGAAAAAAGGGTAGCTTCACAATATTGATTAAAACCACAGGAAAGGCAGGAAAAAAGAATACAATTGAATAATGTCTTCAGTCAACAAAGAAAAGCAAAATAATCTCTGATAGTGAAGCCCAAACAGACAGGTCCCAATAGCAAATCGTCATGATATTCAGATTATACAACTCGAATATGCGCATTCATTTCCCAAAACCTCAACATAATATGTGAACCAAGTGCCCCAAACATATAAAGTTGTTGGTGTCAACCTATGGAAAGCATGTGGGTAAAAATGGGCCTATGGAGTTCAGTTTATTGTACTTTCTACAAAAGCAGAACAATGAATTTCACTTCATTATAGTCTCCAGTGAACTGTTTTGAAGACGTATTCTGTCTTCCTAGGAACTGGAAAAGTGTTATTTAAGGCTGAGTTCCTTCTTCCTTTGACTTGATATATTGTTTTTCTTTAATATGGTCACCTGAGCATAGGATGGTCTGCTGATCCCCTTTATTTTACATTCTATTCCTCTATTTCTGATATAATTGTTTCTTATTGAGAACAAAATAGTCATTACCAAGGTGTGAAACAAGGAATATAAGATAATATGTTATAGAACTTATGATCGCTTCATATTGATGGATACTGAACTCCGACAGAGCGCCCAACAGAAAAATAATCATATGAGCAAATTTTTGTTAGTCTGAATAATGGTTATGTTTATGCTCAGCTCAGAAGGAAGAGCAGAGTTACCACGTCTTTTTTAAACCCATCTGATGCAATGATATCAAAGAGCCATGAATACTCAAATAAAGCTTCCAACTTACGTATCACTCAAGACCATTGTTCTGGAGCCAGTGATTCCCATGACCCGCAAATCAATGTTAAAATCTTCCTTCAGGACCGCTGCCTGCCAGAGTAAAACAGAAATTTCAAAACTTGTTCAACTACCAACAACAAAAGCACATTTTGCTTCAAAGTTTGAAAACCGTTTTCATATTTTTGTCTCCAGTTGCTATATTTCGAGAAAAGACACCAATATGGCAACCAGATTAATGAACCCCATGCTCGCTTAATGGCTACAGCATGCCTAGTCATGTCAATTAATTGTCCCTAATTTGACTTACAAATAGCAGATCTATTTTATTAATGTCCATAATAGATTTCTTTAGTATAACACAAATCAATAGTATTACCGCTGTTGATATTAGATTTCCAAGAATTTACAACTATTGACTGTATTCATATTGACCAAGACTAAGAACTCCATATATTCTCAAACTCCAGCATTGATTTATTCATAGATGTTATCATACAAACCAAATACGAAGGGAAACTGTCTAATACTGCACCTGATCCCTGAGCTGGTCAAGTAATGTGGCACCTATCAAACCAGGGCCAATAATCCCCATTGCGATAGTGGTTCTTGAAAGATAAAACCTCGAGTGGACAGCCCTCAAAGCTCTAATGCAATCTTCACGCTTAAGTACTACAGTAATATTGTACTCGGAACAACCTTGAGCTATTGCACGGATGTTGATATTAGCCTGCATTATTGATACTTCAAACACTTATCACACAGATAATTAGAAATTAAGATCAAAGCAGAAATAAGGGATTATCAAGAGATGATATTTTTACCTTGGCCAGAGCATTGAAAAGCGTGGCACTAACACCAGGAGTACTCGCCATTTTCTGGCCAACTGCTGCTAGAATGCTACAGTTTGGAACGATTGCCACCTAAGAAGATTTGTCTTGAGATAAAATAGAAGCAGAAAACTACATTTGCATTGAACTTGGCAAAATCAGAGCTTTAATGTAATTACAGGAAAAGGAAAATATGAAAACGCAGCTTCTACTACAGATCTCACAGCACAAAAAGCGAGCTAATAATTTGGACCATGATAAATCACAGAGACATGAAATGCATTAGCTCTCAATTATTGCAACAGACAGTAATTTTCCGATGATTTAATACTTTAAACTGTGTGGTACAGAAGTGAAAGCTTAATAATTATATTCAGCCAGAGTCTTGATATCTTTATCAAGTCTAGTCTAGTCTAGTCTATTCTTGTACAAAACAAAGGAATGATGATAAAAGGAAGTTAAAATAAAAGATTACTAAATTAGAACCAAAATCTTGTGCATAATATTAAGTAAGAGACGCCCAGATAAGCAATCGCAGGACAAAAGTCAGTATAAATTGTTCCAGTTTGAAAATTTGTAAGATTATCAAGTATAATCACATAACCAAAATGACAAACATACCTGGGAAAGACGTCCAGCATTTAAAGCTTCACGAAATCTAGACTCCAGTGCCTCAGCAACAGCTTTTACTTCCTTCTCGGGCACAGCAAAGCACACAGAGTGCTCACTACTAGCCTACACCATAATCAGTCACTAAGCATCTGTGTTTATTAAAGAAGACTGTCCCTTGAACTTAAATCAGAGGATAAAATTACCTGGGAAATCATGATGACATTAGCTCCAACATCTTTCACTGCACCAAAAATCGCATTTGCAGTGCCGGGAACACCAGCCATTCCAGTACTACCAAAATAAAAATAAAAAGAAGCAATACAGGCAGATAAAATTGATTTAAAATCGAAAAAAAATTATAATCCAAAAAATAATAGAGCTGAAACCGGAACAGGCAGCTCACCCCTCAACATTTACGAGAGCCAAATTGTCTATTGTTGCAAAACCTTTTACGGGAGAATCTATTATTTGCTCATCTTCATTTTCATCAATAGGAGGCCGGCATATCATTGTTCCAGGTGCCGAAAGATTGAAAATGTTCCGTATCACAATTGGAATGTCATATCGCATTACTGGTATAATGGTTCGTGGGTGCAACACATTTGCTCCAAAATATGACTGCAAATACACATGAATATAGTGTAAGAAATGTAAGTCTGAATTCTGCACAGCTTTGGCAGGCATAAGAGTAGAGGTCAATTCACCATTTCCCAGGCTTCTTGATAAGACAGTGTCCTCAGTATCACAGCTTCACTAACTGCAGAAATTCGAGTTACAACAATATCAAAGTTATGATCCATTAAAATCCCAAGCAAGCATTCTATTCATTGTACTGAATTTGCAATATACAAGAATATTGAGGATCTTCTGAAAATGAAGGCATACATATAATGCTCTATGCAAACCTTTTCTTGGGTCAGCACTGTAAACTCCATCCACATCTGTCCAAATTGTGACTTGATGAGCCCTGAGTAGAGCTCCCATTATGGCTGCAGAGAAGTCACTTCCATCCCTCTTCAAAGTTGTGGGAATATTATCAGGCGTGCTGGCTATAAAACCAGTTGCAATTATTGTATTTGATGGACTCTGAGAAAACCATTTCTCAAGTCTTTTTTCAGATTCTGAGAAATCAGGATCAACTTGGTTAGAGCTAGTTGGATTTACAATAAGGACTTCCCTTGTATCCATCCATTTGCAATCAATGCCATTCTGCACGAGAAAAAATAAGTTCAAATAGCTTCTAAAAGTTATAGCAACTTCCAAAAGCTAAAATCAAGCGATATTTCTAATAACAAAGTGCATATAACTGCTGGACCTTTCTGACAACAGCTGCTAACATCTGAGCAGACCACAACTCTCCATGTCCGACAACAAAATCTGTAAAAGATTCTGTGGCATGGCCAGCTGCAAAAATAATAAAATGATTAAAAGTGGTTTGCAACAAATTGTTAAATAAAAGATTAGATTCCCATGACCAGTTTGCCTCAAAAAGAACAAGGTTGATGACAGAATATGCCATGGAAATCCCATCCCACCAAACAAGAAAATCAAATCAATGTATCAAATATATACGAATAAACAATTAGTAAACACAGTCCACATTTGACAAGAAATTATATGTAGACCTTATGAACTCATATAACAACTCAGAGATAAAAACATAATTCCTCACCTAAAAGTAGAGCAAATCGGATATAAAGGATAACTTGTAACCAACATCCAAGTAGATATTCAACTGATATGAATGATATACAAAACTTGGAACATGAATGCATGACTTGTATAGCTCAGAATAGAAACTTAAATATCAAACTGTTAAAGCTATATGCAATTGTTTTGTAAAGAAAAAGATTAACAAGTAAGAAACTAAATTTGTAAAGAGGGACTTAGATGAAGGTACAAACTCATGATAAATTGCAAGCAAGCAGTATTTTTATCACTCATTGTAAAGATAGATCCACACAAATGGAAACAGAATTTTCTCCACCAAAAAGTCCCATGAATATGCATCATGCGAGCACTCTGTTACCGATGTATATAGCACGGAGCATTGCTTTGAGGTTGCTTATGTCATGGTGCAACCGAGACAAAAACCCAGCAAGTTCGTCTCCATCAAGTAGATCATGTGCTGTTAATTGATGCTTTTCAAAAACAGCATCCAGGGCAGATAAGTAGGAATCATTTCGCAACTGAGCCTTGTAGATGAGGTCATACATCATATCTGTCACTTTTGACATGGCTGACACAACTATCAACTTCCTTTCTGTATCATCATTAACTATTATCTCACCAACATTTTTTATTCTTTGGGAGGTTCCAACACATGTGCCACCAAACTTATGAACTGACCACATTTGTCTTTTGGGAATCTGAGCTTCTTCGGTTAATTTGTCCACTGAAATATCTGTAAACATATAAGAAAAAAAAATTAAGATGGAATCAACTGAACAAACATTTGTCAATTAGAAGATGGTAACAATTTTAATAGATTTCGAAAATAGATAAAGCAGCTAATGGACCTGTAACTGAAGCCATTATGTGCTTATTCAATGACTCCCCTTTTCGCCTCCGAGAGACATAACTCAATCTGAACCATGAAACACTAATATTAAGTAAAAGAAAGTATTGAACTTAAAATCATCAAGAAATGTTAAGAAAGCTATATCATACACGAACTCCAGGTTGCAGCTTTTAAAGCCTTACATAGAAGGAGCTCAGCTGCCAATTGCCTTAGGAAACCAATCGAAATGTAAACATAAAAATAAAAACAGTCTAGAAAAGGCACTAGCAAACAAAAGTGCTTGCTGTGAAAGCACATCAAATTCCTTTGCAACTTGTAAAGCACTTCTCAAAAAAATTAAACATAAAAGTGCTTCTGTTTTGATTCCTGAAGGCAGTTTTATCCATTTCAACTGAAAATAGCAAGAAAGACACAAAAGCACTTTACCGGAAGCACTTTCAAACACACAACAAATGGCAAAATAACAGAATCTCAAATTTCCAATTTTTTTTTCATTTTAAATGAAGCATAAGAAAGAGGACTAGACAAGTCACATTTACATACACAAACACACACCGTTGGATCGTCATTTCAAAACCAACTCCAAGACCTCGAATCAATTCAAAGAACTATCACAAAGCACCAAAACGCATCGTTTTTTGTGACATGCTCACATCAATTATAACTAGACAACAATCGTAAAGCAAAAGTTGATTATCAAAACGCATCGTTTCCAAGCAGTGCGGAGCAAATGAACAAAACAAAAAGCACCTGGAAATGAAAGGAAGAGGAGAGAAAGAGCGGCAATGAAAGATCTTCTTATTGTTTTGGTTGTTGTTGAGCTTTGATTGGTAAGCCAATGCGGCTGGAGAGTGAATCATACGCGAGGAGGAGACACTCGAAGAGAACGCCATTGATTTGTTTCTCTCTCTCTCTCTCTCTTTTCCCCCCCGTTCTCTTTCTTTATCAATGAACTAATAATTTGGCGTCTTTGGTTGCTGGAACTGACGAGAATGAAAGTGAGTCACTTGCTGTACTGCACAGATGATGAATTGAAATTAAACGGAGGAGGGAGGCATCCGATGTCTGTCAGTCTAAGAGTATCTTTGAGTATCACCAATAGTAGGATGACACGTAGTCCAGGAAATGTTTCAGTTCGGCTCGTCACAGGTCACGTGTGTTAACAAGTACAATAATTACTTTTGGATCCCTATTTGTTTACTTATTCTCTAAAAAGTATATTTATTGTTTATTTGTAATAAATAGGCCCCTTTCCAAGAACCCTAATGAACCGATCAAATTATCCATAGGCTTTTTTTTGGAATTCGTGGTGTCATGCCTTTTAAACTGTAGTTATTAAAAATAAATAAAAGCTCTAATGTTAAATAAAAATTGATAATATTTGAAAGTATGATCATTAAATAATTATTTTGAGAAAAAATAATAAATATAGTATAAGTTTTTTACCAAATAATTGTTGCATAAAATAATCTTAACTTGCAAATCCAAATCACAATTACAAAATGTTTATTAATATTTAAGAATGGTAATTTAAAAGCCACTGTTGGTATACAAAAATTCTAAACGAAGCCTTATATAAGTAACATAATTATGTAATAATTTGTTAATAGATAAGAAATGTTGAATTATAAGGATGGTGATATTCCATCCCACCATTTTTCTAAACTCACCCGCCTCACAAAAATAATTATAATAAGTTCACATTACCTTTTATAAAAAATAAATAACAAAGAAGTTTAGAAATTTAATCAAATAAAACTCAATACTTAAACTATTATATACAAGAGCTTACGTTATGGGGGTAATTTGATTATTTTATATTATTAGGATAAAATAGTCAAATAAAATTGATCTTAAAGCAACTTTAATAGTAAAAAATATCTAAGTAAAAAGCTTATAAGAAAGATTTGATTGATTAATTATCAAATTTTTTTGTTAATTTTTATATTTTAAAAACAACGTGAACTTATTATAATTATTTTTTAAAAATAAAATGAATTTACAACAATCATGGGATGAAAAAATTCTTGTCTGAATTATAAAATGATTCCAGATAATACTATCAATCAGTCCTTATGAACTTAATGATTAAACTTTGTGGGTGTGGAATTTATATTGCATTGTATTTAGACAGCATCAGAGTGTGTATAATTAAATTTGCTATAAAGAATGAACTATGATTTTCTTTTTCTTTTTTTCTTTTTTGGATAAGGAACTACGCTAAATTTAGAAGGTTAGCATTTCAGAAAAAAAAAACAAATTAACAACAAAGAGGTACAAGTAAACAAAAATAAGAAATTTGTGACAAGAGATTTAATATTTTAGATTTATAAAACCCCAATTTAATACCATTTTACTTAACAAGAACCAAAGACAGCTCACCCACCACAATTGGCTTGTCACTACCACGAAGGGGCTTTTTGTCATCTTATGAAATTAGTAGTCTGTGTAGGTCCCGCGAAAAGACAAGAACGCAATCGAAAGGATCAAGCTGGGGATTGTGTCACATGTCCATTTATCACCATTAAAAAAAAAAAAAAACCAGCATGCTTTTACAAAATGCTTCACGCATCCTATAATTGAAAAATGAGGACCCGCACTCATTTTGCACTATGCGAAAAAAAACAAAATCAAATTTGTATCATTAGATTTTTTTTTCTCTCTTTTTATTTTTTTAAGGAAATTTATAAAAATAGCCAAAAAAATTAGACATTTTTCAACTTTAACCCCTCAAACTTTTTTCTATCATAACTAGCCAAACATCCTATTTTTGGACTACATTACCCTCATCATTTTCATCAAATTTACAAAGGCATGCCACTTTCCCTTATCAATTCCAGCACTTCCACCACTTTTCCCTTTTCAACTTAACAAATTTCATCACTCAACAAACTCCATTACTCTCAATAAATTAGCAAATTTCATCAAACAAGTATTACATAATTGAAGATATAATTATCAATTGGAGAGCTTCTTAAGGTTAGTTTATACTCTTACCATAACCTAAACTTTTAATCTATTGATTTTATCATTTGAGTTCGAAATTGAAGTGAGTTTTTATTGCAAATGTTGTTATTTTTCATTAACAAAACAATGTGACTTGTTAAAGTAGTTAGTTTGAGTTGAGAAATGAAAATCAATCATTGAAACCCCTGAAAAATCTAGTAAAACAGAAGCCCAGAACAAGTGAGACAGACACCTGTCTCACATAAATCTACTGGTTTTATGTGAGACAGGCACCTGTCTCACTTGCCTGTCTCACCGAAATATGTGCGACAGGCAAGTGGGACAGGCGTGTGAGACAGGCGCCTGTCTCACTTGTTACCACTGGTTTTATGTGAGACAGGCAAGTGAGACAGGCGCCTGTCTCACTTGTTACCACTGGTTTTATGTGAGACAGGCAAGTGGGACATGCGCCTGTCTCACATAAATTTGCTGGTTTTATGTGAGACAGGCACCTGTCCCACTGCTTGTCTCACTAAATTTAAGTTATTTTCCGAAAGTAATAACTTGGGCTACATGTGTCCGTTTTAGGCGTATAATATATCATTTCAAAGCTTATGATGAGACGAAGTAAATCAAAAATTGTATACTTCATTCCATCCACATAAATGTACTGCATATTCATTTTTACTAGGTTTTGTAGCGTGAAATCTTATCTCTTTTGTTTTTTTTTTTAGGTTTAATGGATTCCGTTGTACTTCAATTATGTTATGACGGTTGGTGGGAGACATTAGCAGATGGCCGTACGGAGTACGTGAATGCGAAGAATACAGCATTTTTAGTTCGGAAAGATTGTACGTTTGAGCAATTTATGGCAAGGGTGTATGAAGTTTTACAGATAAATCCTATTGAATATAGTTTGTCGATGAAGACAACTTTGAGATCTAGTAACACAATGTATCGTGCATGTTCACTACCTATGGATATATTTAATGATGAAATGGTTAATGTTGTGCTGCACATGGCCTCTGATGTGGTCAATTATGGATGCATCCCTATATTTGTCACCACACATCCTCGAGTTCCAGCCGAAAATCCTGAGCCACTTGTGGAAAGTGAAAGTTCGTTTAGAGCAAACGAGTCTGTCCCTGATATTGAGGAAGAGGTGTTACCACAACAAATGTCGTTCCAACAACATTACTCACCAGTTGTTGTGCAAATTTTAATGTACTCGCAAGCGCACGAATCTATTGTAGTATAGATCTATGGTGACGAGTGTCGATCCCATGAGGAGGTGGATTTTAATTATGTGTAGAATTAATTTTTGTAAATGGGTGGTTGGATTTGTGGTGGAAATGATTTGGAATATGCTAAAACTTAAATTAAAATGGTGAGAATAAATTCTGAAATTGGAATTGAAATGGCAAGAATAAATTGAAGAGAATTCTATTGAAATGACATACTTGGGTATCTGGATCCGTATCAACATGCATCATGGGCTAAATATTCCTTATTAATGCCAATTAAATCATGAGGGGGGAATCCACACCTCATGAACCACGCTCTAATCAATATGGTGCTAAGGGCTTATCGTGCCAAATAATAATAACCTTGTACTAGAGGGCCGATGAAACCAAGGCGGTACTAGACAAGATTAGTATTATTTGTCGACGAGAAGTCAAAACATCCACAAAAACTAGAGGGGAAGAGAAAATAAATTTACCAAATTAAGCCCATGACACATGTTGAGACTTCACCTTCAACCCAAGCTTGAAAGAAAATTAGCCACTCATAATTGAACTATGGGCAAAATAGAAATTTATTAAAATACGAAGAAAATACAAGATGGAGAGGGAATTACAGAAAATGGATCCCAAAAATGGATTCAGAGATATCAAATTAGGGGGGAGAGGCCCCCTTTTTATAGATACATGGAGTAAATCATGGCCATCGGATTAAAAACAGTTTGGACGCTCAGGATTGCGCCACGTCATCAGTCAACAGTCCACGGTTTGACCACGCGGATGAACAGTAACACGGTTTGACCCGACTTTGAACAGTAACGTGGTTTGACCCGGATGAACAGTAACGCGGTTTGGTTGAAAATAATCCTGTGTGATGCATGCACCATATGCGAGATTTTTCGTCCACTGATATGCTGCCACGTCACCATCAACAGTACATAAGAATTTTAGTCCAACAGGATCGTGACACCTCATCAGTCAATGCCACGTCATCGGTCAATGCCACGTCATCATCCGTCTATGTGAACAGTGTCGTGAACAGTAACGTATACAGTACCGTACACGTGAATAGTACCGTACATGTGAATAGTGCCATTTTTCCTTTTATGCTCCTCCTAAGGTTTTTGACCGTCCTGAGTTCAAAAGTGATGTCCGTTTTGCCGTCTGATTTCTCCTTTATTGTGAAATAACTATAATGCCCCTAAAATACATAAAATACTTAATTAAAATAAAAAACATGTAATTAAATCACAAGAAGGTTAAATACATAAAAGTAAGGGTTGTTAGTAAGACTTGAAATGTAAAATGACGGTTTTCTCCTTTATAAATATGCATTTTCTAACACTCAACACACCCCCCAACCAGCTTATTGCTAGTCCCTAGCAAATGAAGCGAAAATAAAATTCAAATTCAAAATGATTTTTTTTTTTAATTCAGAAACACTCGTGTTTATTCAATCAGATTAATGATAGCAATCAAATAAAAGTATAAGCATTATCTCCAGTCTAAAGTAACATCACACCCACATCAACCATCCACATGAATCAACCCAGTAGACTTTGTTATAGCTACTTTCAAGAATGACATGTCAAACCCCAAAATCTCACTGGAAGTAGTGACACTCTCACAAAGAAATTAAACCCAATAAAAATAGTCACTCCAATGAATGATAATTGAGAGAAAATAATGAAGAAGTGATATCACATGCTCTCACCAAGATAAAATAAATATGCCCTCAGCTTAAAAATAATACGATCTCAAGTCAAATAAAAACTGTTAGTCAACCCTATTTATTTATTTATTTTTTTTATATGCACCACTACATCTTTTTAGCCCATATAACTAGCTTCTACTTCAAACTATAGTTCCCTAAAATCAAGAAGGACTTTTATTAGGACGTAACGTAGGCTAGGGACATGGTTAACAAAGAAGGGAAATAAGGAAAACAAAGTGTATGTTTGAGAAAAATGCAGAGATTTTTTTTTTTTTGGAAGTTACAAGGTGGATTTCACCTATTATTTTTATTTTTATTCTTTTGAAACAACAACTTTTGTTTTTTGTTTTTTGCTTTTTGGCATAACTTCACTGAACAAAATAATTATTTATATTTTTCTCAAACATAAATAGGTGATGGAACTTATAAGATATCGGGTAATACTCCAAATCGGAGTGGGTCAAGATGATAAGTTGACAAAGAAAAGGTTTTTTTTTTTTTTTGTTTTTTTAAAGGCTCAAAAGGGTTAACTATGGATATATCACAAAAGGGATGGCTAAAAAGGCTCAAACGGGACAAAGATGGCCTTTCCATCGTCTTTTAGGGCTCTAAATAATCATCCATATCTACTAGTTAGATGGGCCTCCCAATGTAGCAACACACATTTTTTTTTTTTTTTAAGGGTTAACTCAAAAGAAATCTAAAGATCGTATATAAAATAATAAACTATTAAGCTATATAAAGAATGGGCAAAAGGGTTATTCTCCAAGAAAAATAATAGGCTCAAAAACTCACTTATTATGACATGTTCATTCCTTCAAGCAACGCATATTTGTCTCCGACATCAACATGTAGAGTAGCAAACATAATGTAACATCACTTAAGACCAAAGATAATACAAATACTAAAATTTGAAATTAATCATGTCATCCAATGTTAAAACAAATCAAATTTTTTTTTTTTTAAACAACATCTACCCCCCAACCTATTCTAAACATGAAAGGAAAATATGTATGCAGAAATGTGAAAATGATGCATAAAAACTAATTTAGAAAAGTTACACGTAAAATGATAGAAAACGAAAATAATTTTTTATTTTTTTTTAAAGAAGATGCGTTTCTAGAGGAACTACACTCCATATTCAGCCATCTTCGACTCAAAAGTTGGAAAATGTATATTGATAGAGGAGAAATTAAAAAGAAGAACAATACACATAAACACATAATAAAGAAAAAGAAAATGTCTGAAATTTTTTTTTTAGTTTTTTAATTTTTTTTTACGATGAAGATGCGTTTCTAGAGTCACTACACTCCATATTCAGCCATCTTCGACACAAAAAGTTAGCAACAGTTAGTTTCTACAACAAAAATTAGTAAAAACTTAACCAAAATTCCACAATTGTCGACTATTCCCTCCCCCCAACCAGAACGAAACATTGTCCTCAATGTTTGAAAGGAAAGAAGTAGAGTTTAGAAGACATCACCTGGGTGGTGCAACACAGAAAACAATATTTACAAGCGGAGAGTTAAATCTAATTTGTACTTCTTACTGCGGCTACTGTTACCATCATTATTTGGGCGCTCCAACACAAAGGTCCAGGGGTCTGGCTCCGGTTTATAAGCTTGTAACAGATCAAGTAGCTCATTAGCAGTGTGAGCACAAATAAAGAGTTTTTTCACATTAGCGGGAATGAAATAGTTTTTTATTGCATGGTTAAGAAATGCGATAAAGCCATCATAAAAGTTATTGACATTTAACAAACCGATGGGTTTTTGGTGGATGTGTATATGGGCCCAAGATGCTAGCGTGATAAGTGCCTCTAGTGTTGCAAGATCTCCTGGAAGGAAAATAAAAGCATCAGCATGATTAAGCATTTCAATTATTCTTTCTTGCATACCTGAGACGACTAACTCTTCTCCAGTTGATGAGTCAGACGAACTGCCCAATGGTTTTAAGACTCTTGGGATAATGCCTAACACTTGACTTCCTCTGATAAAAGCTGCTTCTGAGACCATTTTTGATAACCCTCGATTACCTCCTCCATACACCAAGTGTAATTTTCTCGCTGCTACGCTTCGACCAAGATCTATGGCTGCCTCAACGAACTCTTTATGTTTGCCATATGTAAATCCAGAAAGCACGCAAATGTTCTTGAATTGTCTATTGGGAGTAGCTGACATTGTGATACTTCTCAAAAACAATTTGTGAGTGCTTGACAAAAAAGAAATCACATTTAAGAGTCTCGGTGATAGTGGGTCATGGTTGTGTATGAGGTAATATGTCAATGTCAAATAACGCGTAAAGCACGTGGCTCGCAAGTCAAAAAGAAAACAGTAAAAAGGAAAAAGCAAACAGTAATAAAATTATTAAAGACAATAATGCAAACAATAAGACAATAGTGAAATAAAATAACAATAAAGTAAAAGGATATTTACAGGTAGTTGCGACTGTGGCTCACATCTTCCTCTGGTTTTACGTCCAGAAACGGCTTGAACGCCCTCTATGGGTCGAGGATAGGCTTCCTATCCAGTTTTCTTATAAACTGGCAAACAGGGTCGTTTATAGTCAGATTCCCGAGACTATATCGTGCATGCTCTTTCTAGAATAATGGTCATAACTGGAGAATCGCTCCTTGCACATATCCACTGGGATGCGTTTCAAGAGACAAAAGGATATCATCCAATGACTCCTTATTCAAGCCATCCCTAATGAATTGAATCTTATCTTCCCTGTTATCAGACACTATTCCTAAAGAACATGGGTTTCTATTGCAACTCATTCTGGCACACTTATGACAAGCAACAGAAATTCTTCGAGCTCGTCGTTTTCTTGCATAATTTCCTTTACCACAACCAGGCATGTATGTAATAAATTTTGGAGGTAACTCACCTGCCGATCGTACTTTAGCCTCGATTAACCAACGGATGTCAGCAGGTATGTTATTCCTCATGAGTAATCGCATGCGTTCGGACCGAGCTTTATAGATCGTAAGGAGGGCATTCTGAGGAAGTGAAGGGAATCGCTTGTGAAGCTTCGCTAGAATCTCGTTTCTGTCCATACCTTCGCCTCAAAATATCAGTTATTATGGGAAACTGAAGTAACCGACTTGATTGTCACAGAGTACCGTTATCCGCCACTTCACCGGGGTAACAAACTAAAGCACACAAACAGAAAAATAAATTAAAACACACAAAGAAAATTAAAATCGTCCTCTTATTGAATTTACCTCAAGCTCCAACTGGATGTCGTAAACACTTCTCTCAATGTCTCTGAGTTGGCTTTCTAAACCCTCAACATAGGCTACTAACTCTGGTGGTTGTAGAGCCCAAATGCGTTGTGTTTTACAAAATTGAATCTGCCTTTTGAGATGAGTTTTGACACGTTGAAGTGGTTTAAGAATGTTCAGGAGGAACGGTCTAAGTATGAGACTCATGATTAACAATGATAAGAGAAAACTTAATGGTAAAATAAACACACTTATGCAAAAACAATTTCAATTAGCAAAAGAATAATATAAAGAAAGAAAACAAAATCAAATCAACGAAAAGAAAGAAAAAAAAATCAATTCAAATCTGGTGGGTCACTCAAATTTATTTCGGTGTCTTCTCCACGTGGTTGGTATTCTAGATATGGCTTTAATCTTTGACCATTAACTTTAAACGTGACACCGTTCTTTGGGTCCTTAATTTCAATTGCCCCATGTGGAAAAACAGTATGAACAATAAAGGGACCAGACCAACGAGAGCGTAACTTACCTGGGAATAGGTGCAAGCGAGAATTGAACAAAAGTACTTTCTGACCTGGAGTGAACGATTTTCTCATAATTTGCTTATCATGGAAGACTTTCATTCGTTGCTTGTAAATCTTGGCATT
Source organism: Citrus sinensis (assembly GCF_022201045.2). Lineage (NCBI taxonomy): Eukaryota > Viridiplantae > Streptophyta > Magnoliopsida > Sapindales > Rutaceae > Citrus > Citrus sinensis. The sequence goes on along the minus strand of NC_068558.1, from coordinate 27,954,405 downwards.
TTCGTATGCATAATTGCGAATTTCTTCAAGTTCTGCCAGCTGTAATCTTCTTTCTGAGCTGGCTTGCTGCATGTCAAAATTGAATTTCTTGATAGCCCAATATGCACGATGCTCAAGTTCCACAGGTAGGTGGCAAGCTTTTCCATACACTAGCCTGTAGGGTGACATCCCAATCGGGGTCTTGAAAGCCGTTCTATATGCCCATAATGCATCATCAAGTCTTAATGACCAATCTTTCCTGTCTGGCCTCACCGTTTTTTCTAATATGTGCTTTATTTCTCGATTGGATATCTCAACTTGGCCACTGGTTTGCGGATGATACGGAGTTGCCACTTTGTGTGTGATTGAATACTTTGTCAAAAGAGCTTTGAATGCTTTGTTACAAAAGTGGGCACCACCATCACTGATTATCGCTCGAGGGAATCCAAAGCGTGAAACAATATTGCTTTTCAAAAATGCTATCACCACCTTGTGATCATTGGTCCTACATGGAATTGCTTCTACCCATTTTGATACATAGTCAACAGCAACCAATATGTATTGATGGCCAAAAGACGGGGGAAAGGGTCCCATGAAGTCGATACCCCATACGTCAAAAATCTCAACCACTAAAATTGGATTTAGTGGCATCATGTTCCTTCGCGTAATGCTTCCCATTCGTTGACACCTATCACATGAAGAACAGAAAGTGTAAGCATCTCGAAATATAGTTGGCCAATAAAAACCACATTGTAAAACTTTAGTCGCGGTTTTCTTAGCACTGAAATGGCCTCCACAAGCTTGTTCATGGCAGAATGAAAGGATATTCTGAATTTCACTTTCTGGGACACATCGTCTAACAATTTGATCCGCACAATACTTGAACAAATACGGGTCATCCCAAAAGAAATTCTTTATCTCCGCAAAGAATTTAGCCTTATCTTGCTTGGTCCAATGCTCTGGAAGTTGACCTGTAACAAGATAATTCACGATGTTAGCATACCACGGTAATACTTTCACATTCATCAATTGTTCATCAGGGAATGACTCATTTAGTGGTAATGGCTCTGTAGTTGTGTCAAAATGGAGACGAGAGAGGTGGTCCGCCACAACATTTTCTGTCCCTTTCTTATCTTTGAATTCCAAGTCAAATTCCTGCAAAAGTAACACCCAACGAATTAGCCTAGCTTTTGCATCTTTCTTTGTGAGAAGATATTTAAGAGCAGCATGATCTGTGAACACGATTATTTTACAACCAATGAGATAAGATCGAAATTTCTCTAATGCAAACACTACTGCTAGCATTTCTTTTTCAGTAGTTGAATAGTTCAACTGTGCATCATTCAATGTCATACTAGCATAGTAAATAACGTGGGGAATTCGATCAACTCTTTGTCCTAATACTGCTCCTACTGCATAATCAGATGCATCACACATGAGTTCAAATGGTAAGCTCCAGTTTGGGGCCTGAATGATGGGTGATGATGTCAACAACTGCTTTAATTTTTCAAACGCCATAAGACATGAATCATTAAAGATAAAAGGTACATCCTTAGCAAGTAAATTGCATAAGGGTCTAGAAACTTTGCTAAAATCTTTAATGAAACGTCTATAAAAACCAGCATGCCCAAGGAAAGATCTTACTTCTCTGACTGTTTTGGGTGGAGGAAGATTAGAAATGAGATCCACCTTGGCTTTGTCAACCTCAATACCTTTGCTCGAAATGATGTGACCGAGAACAATACCTTGTTTTACCATAAAATGACATTTCTCCCAATTTAAGACTAAATTCTTCTCGATACATCTCTGCAGAACTAGTGTTAGATGATGTAAACATTGATCAAATGAGTCACCAAAGACAGAAAAATCATCCATAAAGACTTCAAGGAATCGTTCAACCATATCAGAAAAAATGCTCAACATGCATCGTTGAAATGTAGCAGGTGCATTACATAATCCAAATGACATTCTCCTATATGCAAATGTGCCAAAAGGGCAAGTGAAAGTAGTTTTCTCTTGATCTTTTGGTGCTATGGGAATCTGATTATATCCTGAGTAGCCATCTAGAAAGCAATAAAATTCATGTCCTGCTAATCTATCAAGCATTTGATCAATAAATAGTAAAGGAAAATGGTCTTTACGTGTGACAGAATTCAATTTTCTATAATCAATGCATACACGCCATCCTGTAGTTACCTTAGTTGGTATCAATTCATTATCAGCATTCGTAACTACTGTGACTCCTGACTTTTTGGGGACAACTTGTACAGGACTGACCCATGAACTATCAGAAATTGGGTAAATGATACCTGCGTCTAATAGTTTAAGGACTTCTGTTCTAACAACTTCTTTCATGTTAGGATTTAACCGACGTTGCATCTCCCTAGTAATTTTAGCATTTTCATCAAGGTGAATGTAATGCATGCAGTCTACTGGGTTTATACCTTTTATGTCTGCTATGGTCCATCCTAATGCCCCTTTGTGCTCTTTCAAAACATCTAACAACTTACTTTTTTGTTCGTCATTGAGGGATGATGAGATGATTACCGGCAGAGTGCTTTCTTCTCCCAAAAATGCATATTCCAATGTGTTGGGCAATGGTTTGAGCTCGAGTTTCGGTGGTGATTCTGATGATGGGATGAGTTTCTTCTCTGATAGTGCTAGTTGTTCAACTCTTGACTTCCATTTATTAGTGTCCATGGATGGTGCTGAGTCAAGTAGGGCGTTGACCTCATCGACCGATCTGTCAATATCAAAATCAAAACCAAAGTGAGTTAAACATGTTTGTAAAGGATCATCACTAAGGTTTGAAACAAAAGTATCATCAACTAATGCTTCAATTAAATCCACATCAACAATTCCATCATCTGCACTGTGAGGTTGTTTGGCAATGTTGAAGATGTTCAGCTCCATAGTCATGTTGCCGAAGGACAACTGCATATTTCCGATCCTGCATTGAATGTGAGCATCCGCAGTTGCCAAGAAAGGTCGGCCTAGAATAATGGGGATGTGCTTCCTTGAATCCTGTATTGGTTGAGTGTCAATTACAATGAAATCAACAGGAAAATAGAACTTGTCTACCTGGATAAGCACGTCCTCCACAATACCACGAGGTATTTTCGTGGACCGATCTACAAGCTGTAACACCACTGGAGTTGGGTGTAATTCTCCAAGTCCAAGTTTCACAAACACTGAATAAGGTAACAGATTTACACTAGCTCCTAAATCCAACAAAGCATTCTCAATTGTGTGGTTCGCTATGCTACATGAGATAGTGGGGGAGCCTGGGTCTTTGCACTTTAGAGGAATTTTATGTTGGAGGATAGAACTAACGTTTTCTGTTAAAAATGCCTTCTTTTGAACATGCATGTTTCTCTTTTTAGTACAAATGTCTTTAAGAAACTTAGCATAAGATGGAACTTGCTTAATAGCATCAAGTAAAGGGATGTTAACACTTACCTGTTTGAAGATTTCAAGAATCTCACCTGTGGATTTTCCCTTTTTTCCTTTAGCTAACCTCTGAGGAAATGGAGCCTTGGGAACATATTCTTGTGGGTTGGTTTCTTCTTTCTCCTCCGGTGATGAGTCATCAACATTCACAGGTACAATTTGATTTTCTTTTGTCACCGGCATCTCCACTTTGTTGTCGACTTCCTTTCCTTTTCGCAAGGTCATTACTGTTTTGACTTCTCCATGCTGCTGTGGTGAACTAGTACTTGCTTCATGCACTCCTTTAGGGTTAGGCACTGGTTGACTTGGAAACTTACCTTTCTCAACGGTCATTGCCAAGGTCTGAACTGAAGAAGCAAGTTGTCCCACCATCTTCTCGAGGCTTGAAACTGATTGGGCTTGTGAGTTGAAGCCCGCTCTCAATTCATTTCGTAGTCCATCAATGGTGCGGTTCTGTTGCTCAATCGTAGAGTGAGTAAGATTCTTGAGATTCTGGAATGAATCCTCCCATGGTCTAGGTTGAGAGTAGTTTTGGTTCTGATTGTATGGTCTGAATGGGGGCTGAGAGGCTTGAGGATTTTGAGGAATTGGTGGAGCTGGAGCTGCTGGTCCATTCTGTTGGAATCCTTGAGACCATGAAAAATTGGGGTGGTCTCTCCATCCAGGGTTATATGTGTTGGAGTATGGGTTGTAATTTGATGGCTTTCTCATTACACCTATGGCATTGGCTTGATCTGAGTATGAGTCATGGTCATGTGGTTCTGTTGATTTAGCAGTCGATAACGATGCTATTTGTCGAGCAAGACCTTCAACCATCTCCTTGACTTCTTTGATTCCCGAAGTTGACTCGCCAATTTGAACCTCATTTACTCCCTTAATTCGTCTAGTATTCCTGAGTGATCGACTCCGTTGTTGGGAATTATCCGCTTGTCGCTGGAAAAATTCCCAAATTTCTGATGCACTTTTTGACATTAGCACTCCTCCACTTGTTGCCATTAGCCATTCTTGCACATTTGGTAGTAATCCCTCCAAAAAGTATTGGCATTGGTGCCATTTCTCGTACCCATGATGTGGACACTTCAAGAGTAGCCCATTGAATCGCTCCCATGTTTCGAAAAATTGCTCGTCCTCTCTCTGGGTAAACTCCGAGATTTCCCTGCGAATAGCATTGGTTTTATGTACTGGGAAATATTTATTCAAAAATTTTGTAACCATTTGTTCCCATGATGCAATGCTATTAGCAGGCAATGTATTAAGCCATGAACGAGCCCTATCCTTTAAAGAAAATGGGAATAGTCTAAGTTTAACATCATCGTCTGAAAAATTTTCATATTTAAAAGTTTGACAAATGGCATGAAAATCATTCAGATGATTATATGGATCCTTATTTTCTAGGCCATAAAATGTGGGGAGACAATTTAGCACACTAGGTTTTAATTCGAAACTCCTAGCAACTACATTTGGGTATCTTATGCATGATGTGCTCAAATTAGCTAAGGGACTAAAATAGTCCTTAAATGGCCTCTCCTGTGGTGCTTGTAAATCCATTTTATTTTTAATTTGTTTGTGTGTGCGAAGTGTTTTTTCTAATTCAAGGTCTATAGGTTCAAGATTAGGTAATAATGACCTACGACCATGCATGCAAAACAAATAAAATAAAAATAAGGATGAGAACAAAACAAATAAAAATAAAGAAGAGGGAGAAATTACGATACTAACCTTATTGCGCTATTAAAACCTTTCTATAAAAATACACAAAAATAAATACGTGAAATAAATTAACTAAAAATTAAATTAATAAAATAAACAAAAAAAATTACAAAGAAAAATAAATTGAAAATTAAATTACAGAATTTTAAAGAAGAGAAAAAATAAAAGAAATACTAACCTTTAAATATAGATTCACTCTTTTTTTTTTTAATAAAAAAAAATACAAGAAAACAAATAAAAGAAATTATTCACAAAAATTAATTCTATTAATTAAAATTACTTACCTCCCCGGCAACGGCGCCAAAAACTTGTTGTGCAAATTTTAATGTACTCGCAAGCGCACGAATCTATTGTAGTATAGATCTATGGTGACGAGTGTCGATCCCATGAGGAGGTGGATTTTAATTATGTGTAGAATTAATTTTTGTAAATGGGTGGTTGGATTTGTGGTGGAAATGATTTGGAATATGCTAAAACTTAAATTAAAATGGTGAGAATAAATTCTGAAATTAGAATTGAAATGGCAAGAATAAATTGAAGAGAATTCTATTGAAATGACATACTTGGGTATCTGGATCCGTATCAACATGCATCATGGGCTAAATATTCCTTATTAATGCCAATTAAATCATGAGGGGGGAATCCACACCTCATGAACCACGCTCTAATCAATATGGTGCTAAGGGCTTATCGTGCCAAATAATAATAACCTTGTACTAGAGGGCCGATGAAACCAAGGCGGTACTAGACAAGATTAGTATTATTTGTCGACGAGAAGTCAAAACATCCACAAAAACTAGAGGGGAAGAGAAAATAAATTTACCAAATTAAGCCCATGACACATGTTGAGACTTCACCTTCAACCCAAGCTTGAAAGAAAATTAGCCACTCATAATTGAACTATGGGCAAAATAGAAATTTATTAAAATACGAAGAAAATACAAGATGAAGAGGGAATTACAGAAAATGGATCCCAAAAATGGATTCAGAGATATCAAATTAGGGGGGAGAGGCCCCCTTTTTATAGATACATGGAGTAAATCATGGCCATCGGATTAAAAACAGTTTGGACGCTCAGGATTGCGCCACGTCATCAGTCAACAGTCCACGGTTTGACCACGCGGATGAACAGTAACACGGTTTGACCCGACTTTGAACAGTAACGCGGTTTGACCCGGATGAACAGTAACGCGGTTTGGTTGAAAATAATCCTGTGTGATGCATGCACCGTATGCGAGATTTTTCGTCCACTGATATGCTGCCACGTCACCATCAACAGTACATAAGAATTTTAGTCCAACAGGATCGTGACACCTCATCAGTCAATGCCACGTCATCGGTCAATGCCACGTCATCATCCGTCTATGTGAACAGTGTCGTGAACAGTAACGTATACAGTACCGTACACGTGAATAGTACCGTACATGTGAATAGTGCAATTTTTCCTTTTATGCTCCTCCTAAGGTTTTTGACCGTCCTGAGTTCAAAAGTGATGTCCGTTTTGCCGTCTGATTTCTCCTTTATTGTGAAATGACTATAATGCCCCTAAAATACATAAAATACTTAATTAAAATAAAACACATGTAATTAAATCACAAGAAGGTTAAATACATAAAAGTAAGGGTTGTTAGTAAGACTTGAAATGTAAAATGACGGTTTTCTCTTTTATAAATATGCATTTTCTAACACTCAACACCAGTCAACGAAAACAATGACACTATTGATGATAATGGCATTACGATAGCGGATGTTGAAGATAATGTGTTACCATTAGGGACATCGTTAGGGCAACATTACTCTCCATTTCAAAATAATGAGTTCCGCAGTTATGATGATCCTGGTTATAACACCAACAATACAGAAGCTGATAATGTGCAAGGCATGAACTCCAATACTGAAGTTGATGATATGGAAATTGGTCATTCCGATATTCCTATCAATAATGAGGATGAGCATCAGTATGATATTCCTGTTAACAATAGAGAGAATCGACCTATTCCTCCGATGGCCCGTTCGAGGAGGAGGACAACAGTTGATCCCCTGGTGAGTCTTGCTCCAGTTTTGCCTTCAAACTTGGTTGCTCCAGACTTAGTTAGAAGCTGTAATTCTGCCGACATTGGTGTGGGAAAGTTGTTCGTTGAGAAGAATGAGTTAATACTGGAATTGCGCAAAGTGGCCTTGCGGGAAAAGTTTGATTTCAAGATTGCACGGTCCACAACGACACGCTTTGAGGCTCATTGTTCTTCGGAATCATGTAATTGGCGTCTTCGCGCAACAAGAGGTTCGGATGAGCATAATGTTCCTTGGGTAGTGAGAAGAGTTGACAATGTTCATACGTGCTCTAATGAGGTTTTGCCTAGTGGCCTCCGCCAAGTTAGGAGTCGGGTTGTTGGCCATCTTATTGCAGATAAATTTATTCAGGATAAACGGATATACACACCGAATGACATTAGAGCAGACATGCAGCAAGAATACGGGGTCCAGTTAACATATCAGCAAGCATATCGGGCTAAAGAAGTCGGTATTGAAATAGTACGAGGGAACCCTGCAGAGTCATACAACTTACTTCCCAAATACTCTCACGTTTTGACTAAAGCGAATGAGGGCACAGTGACACACCTCCAGCGGGATGGAGATGATAATTTCTTATACTACTTTGTTGCGCTTGGATATTCCATTAAGGGCTTCACATAGTACATAAGGCCTGTGATCGCTGTAGATGGCACTCATTTGAAGGGGCTATATCGTGGAAGCATGTTTGTAGCAACATGTCTGGATGGTAATAATCAACTGTATCTGTTAGCTATTGGGGTCATGGATTCAGAAAACAATGATGCTTGGGAATGGTTTATGACGAAGTTACACGGAGTGATTGGCGATAGGCCAGAGTTAGTATTTATCTCTGATCGATGCACTGCCATCAAGCGAGCCGTTTTAAAAGCATTTCACACTGCTAGTCATGGAGTTTGTTTTTACCATGTCAAAGGCAACATTAAGTCTAAATTCAGGATGTCCAAAGCTATTTGGGATCAATTCGAGCCAGCTTTTATTAATGCAGCAAAGGCATATGGACACGAAGAATTTAAAAGACAACTTGAAGGGTTGTGGATGCTCCACTCGGCCGCGGCTGATTACTTAGAGAATAATGTGGGCACGTGTAATTGGGCAAGGTCCGAATTTGAAGGTAGGAGATACAACATACTTACCACCAACATTGCAGAAAGCGTGAATTCTTTAATGAGGGAACCGCGAAAATTTCATGTTACTCATCTTGTTGATCACTTTAGAAAAACATTGCAGCAATGGTTTTATGATAGGAAAATTGTCGCTGAATCGATGAGCACTCGTCTAACGACGTGGGCAGATGAGATAGTCGGCGAAAGGAGAATTTTGGCCGAAAGAATGACCGTTCGGCCAGTGTCTCAGCATCGATTTCATGTTTTGGATGGTGGTATGAAGGAAGGGATAGTTGACATTCATGAAAGAACTTGCTCCTGTAGAGTATTCCAACTCGATCAGCTTGTTTGTGCGCATGCAATTGCTGCTTGTCTGATCGTCCGTGTGGATTACATAAGTCTTTGCTCTGATTATTACTCTAAAGATTCAGTGGTCATGGCATATGCAGAACCAGTAGAGCCGGTTGGGGACATGACAGATTGGGACATTCCAGAAGAAATCCAGGAAATCAGAGTTAACCCACCGATCGAAGCACCACCACCTGGTCATCGTCCAGAGTTAAGAATTCCTTCTATCGGTGAGGATGTTAACCGAAGAACTGTGAGATGTGGTCGATGCAACCAACCAGGTCATAACCGCAAGAGATGTAAAAATCCCATTCTGTCGAATCCAAACTGACTGTGTCGTTGTAACTAATTATGGATTATGAACTCTTATTATAATTTATATTACAATTATATGTAATGAGGTATATTATGTTATGTTCATTTGCATAATGAGTACTAAAGTTGATCAATAATTACTTATAGCTAAATATATGAATATATCAAAAGTTTATATATATTAGAAAAACAATCTACATCCATACATCAAGTCTTAATACAATACAACGACTTACAAGGCAATATCGCCCGTGAATATATCTACAGTAATTTTCTTCCTGAAGTAATGCCCGTGGCTACTATCAAAATCAAGTTTTAGCCCGAACATCAAATACATTGTAAACATCAACATAAATACACTGCAATCACCACTTCCAGGTGATTGTTGGGGCACATCCTTAACGATTCTTACTTTCCAAGGGTCGGCACTCTGCAGCTCAGATCGAATGTTATAGAATCCAACATTTTGAAGCCATTGAGGGAAGACGACCTGAAGAGGTTTGAATTTACGCAAATATGTTTTGTCCTCGCGAAAGGTAACCAACAAGTCGTAAATCCGCATCCTCCTCGCGCGAAGGTCCGCTCGAGCTAGTACCCAATGATCGCCGCCCAAATTCACAGGGATGAATATCTACATAAATAAATTGGTAAATTAGTATATTTTATACACAATTACCATAAGATTGAGTGACAATTCTTACCATATCGACATCCGTAAACGGTTTGGACATGAGATCTTCCCGCCCATCCATATAGCTGCTCAAGTTGTTGCCATATTGTAATGAATTGACATCACAACTACCATTGTTCCATAATTGCTTTAGGAACACCTATTACACGATGAGTAGAAAATTAATAACATTTCGAGATATTTAAAACATCGAAATTATAATTAATGATTATAAAATTTGAAAACATGCCCAAAAGTATGTATTTGTATGCGTGACGCGTTGTGGTAGTGCATTTGGAAACCGCCGTTGCTTCTCGCTGATCAAGCGGTAATACGTGTGAATATGCTGTGAAGGGATTATACCAAGTAAATTTATATCAATATCCATGCCAGCAGAAATATTATTGTGTATTGTAATGTACTGACCATTAAACACGCTTACCTCGTCACCAAGCCAACCCATCGAAGCATTGCCCATGAGTATTTCAAAGAAATTTCGAGACTGTTGGACGGGCCGATCGACGGAAATGTTGCCGGCAAACCACTAATCAAACTCCTCACATAGTCTTGAGTCTTCTAGTCCCCTAAGCGGATTCATATCCACACTTGATCTTTCGTCAATTTCATAGTCCGTAATGTTGAGTGCGGGTAGAGCCCTGACATTCCTAACTCTCTTGAAAGGAGGAATGAAGTAAGGACTGCCAAATATATACGACGGTCGGTACGGACGCCCAAACTTACTAACGCTGGGAGGTGCCTCCGTGAATATCTGTACACTGTCATCACATATGTCCCCATGTAGACTGTACAAGGACATAGGGGTGTGCTTGTCGTCATTACCAGCATCAGTATGCGTACCATAGCCAGCATCAACGTTCGGACCATAGCAATCTTGGTGCGACAGGCTCGCGCGAGGGAAGCCAAGCGCGCGAGCTGCTTGCCTGCACGCAACTCGCGCTCGCTTGGCTTCCCTCGCGCGAGCCTAGCGCAACTCGCTCGTGCGAGGCCGCGCCCTCGCGCGCGAGATGGGCGCAACGTGCGCATCTCGCGTGCGACGCAGCGCCTGTCGCACACGAGATGCGTGTGGCGTGCGCACCTCGCTCGCGCGAGGTGCGTACGCCGCGCGCATCTCGTGTGCGACATGCGCTGTGTCGCACACGAGATGAGCACCTCGTGCGCGCGACATGCGCATGTCGCACGCGAGATGCCCGCGGCACGCCCATCTCGCGCGCGCGAGGTGCGTACGCCGCGCGCATCTCGTGTGCGACGCAGCCCGAGTTGGCTTCCCCCCTTTCTCTTCTCTTCCCTTTCCCACATGCATCTCACCCACCACCGCCATTAAAACACCACCAACAACAACAACATCCCAAACAACAACAACAACCCAAACAACAACAACATCCCAAACAACAACAGCAACAACAACAACAAGAAAAACGGCAATAACAACTCACCTAGGGTTTTCAATTTTTTTCTTTGATTTTGGAGATCTCCGAAGATTTTCAACGTGATTTAGCTTCTTTCAAGTGCCAACAACTTCCTCCGCTGCCGATGTACGCCGCCGCCGACAATCTATAGAACTTCCGGTGATGAGATTTTGGTGAGAGGGGAAGGAATTTGCTTGAGGGAAATGTGAGAATGAGGAGGGTAATTTCGTCCACAATTTGGTGATTTGGCTAATGTTGAAAGAAAAAAATTTGAGGGGTTAAAGTTGAAAAATGCCTTCTTTTTTTGGCTTGTTTTGTAAAGTTCCCATTTTTTTAAGGGTCCCAAGCAACAAGTGACAACAGCAATCTAAGGGATAGCAATCATCATTGTGATACTAAATGCGTGGAGTCCACGCATTATTATTATTATTTTGTTGATTATTGATGTGTAATGTATTAGTTAGTGAGAGAATAAAAATTTTGGCTTTCGGTGAGGAAAATTAAGACCGTATGATAACTTAAATGCATGAACATAGTTGTTATTTGTTAAGAAGATGGTAAATACAAATATTCCACCAAAAAAAAAAACAAAAGAGGTAAGGACAAAGAAATATAGTAAAATAGAAGAATAGAAACTCAGTTCTTGTTTTTGCATGTTGAAATGTAGAGATAAATATGAGAAAAGGGGCATTCAAAATTTAAAGTTTTACTATACTAAAAAAATAAAATTAACTCCATAAACCCATTTTAATACTTAAAATACCCTTGATAAGTTAAATTATCTAAAAAATATTTAATACTTGTATAATTAAAGAAAACAATTTTCCATTTGTATATTCATTTATCTTGATGCTGTTTCTCACAAATTTATTGCTGACGATGTCACAAAATTTTAGCTTTTGGCATTACATTTTTTTTTTCCTTAGTATATTTAGGCTTGGGGACAACCATATAGAGAATTTTCTTAATGATGCTGTATCATTTTTTATAGTGTTGATAATGGGTCTAGACCCTTCGATTTAAATTTTTAATCGCTATCATTGACTTTATTTTGGTGGATATATAATTAGTTAATTAATAATCAATAAGTAACCTTTAAAATTAAGTTGATGAATTTGAATTAAATAAAGAGACTTATGAATTCAATGTGAGAGAGAGAAGTTGTGATTCATTATCACTCTTTTTTTAGGGTGGGATATTTCCACCACATTATTTCTATAAACCCAAACCACTTTCAAAATATATTTACAATAAATTCACATTATTTCTAATAAATATAAATATTTCTCAACAAAAATATTTGTATGATTCATCAATTAAGTCATTCTTATATATTTTTTTTCTTACTTAAGTTTTTTCAACATTTGTTTACCATTAAGTTTGCTTTAATATAAGTTTTATTTAATTATTTTACCTTTGTGACATAAAATGAACCAATTGCCCCAAAAAATATGTGTTCTTATATCCAATACTTTTGTAACTTATAATCTAATTTTTTAAACGGATTCTAATAATTTTTAATATTTTACATGTAAATAACATAAATTTGACAGTCTAATAATTTACATGGGTATTGTCTCATAAAGAGATTATGTTATTTAATTAAAGGTTAATAATCATACTAGGCAAGTAGAATTGATTATTAAAAACAATCAATTTTGTATAAAATAAAAAAAATTATTGAAATTAAAGTCAGTTTTTGGTATTTTTACCTTTAAAGGAAAAATAGCTATTTTAGGCTAAAACAATCTTAGTAGTTAAATATAATAAAATAAATTAAGATATTACAAAAAAAATAAATTAGAATAGATTTAATTGATTAATTCTTCAGAATTCTTCTTTATTTAAATTTTTTAAAAATAATATGAGCTTTATATAATTATTTTCTCAAAGTGGGGTGGATTTACAAAATTTATGGGGTGGAAATATCACCACCCCTTTTATTTATTCTACTTTAATTTGTAAATAATCTTCTAACCGATTTGTTAACTAATTACAGTATTTTTAAAAATTTATCTTTTTATTCATACAAATATTTTACACTTTTAAAAATTTATCTTTTTATTCATACAAATATTTTACACCATTGATTAAAATCCAAGTATTTACATTTGTTACATTATTAATGTCGTAAAAGAATAACGGGAACATAGAATGATCCACAGGTTTTTGCTTGCTCTTTCATTACGAGATCGACCTTAGAACTTGAGAAAAGAATTGAAAACCCATACAAAGAAAAGGAACTAAGCTAGCAAATCAAGGTTCAATATATGTGTGTGTGCATATATGTATATAGGAAGATTAATTAATTTACAGAAAAGTACATAGCGGCCGCATGCATGGGATGGATGATGGCTAGCTTCAAGAGTATTTCAGTCTTTTGCTGGGGTGCTGTGGTTCCTCTTCTTTTTCGCACTTGAAAATTTCGCTTGGGTCTTCCGTTGAATCTGGGGCGGAGAATAAATGAATCCCACATTTTTTCACCGGGTAACATTCCAGACATTCAGAAGCATCATCGTACATCTTGTAATAGAATTGGACTGCCTCAAGAACGCAAGTATTTTCCCGAAAAGCATTAAAATCATGATCGTCAAAGAAATAGTACCCCATAAGTAAGTGATCTGACTCTAAATTTCTAACTACCACTACATATCTCAGTATGACCTGCGGATTGCAATCTTCCGATTTAACTTTGATTTCACAGACCAATTCACATAGCCCTAATTTTTTCACGTCATGATGGTCTGGAAATGACACAATAGCGCTAAAAGCAAAGCCGATTACTTTACCATTACTGAACCAATTATCTGCAGGTGGCGACGGCACCTTCAAGGTTATCAAAGATCCAACACTTTGAAACCTAAACCACTTTGGAATTTCATTACCTGGTACATAGACGTAACCTCTACGTTCTGGGTAAGATATCTGTACGTTCCACGAAAATCATTATTTTAAAGAAAAAAAAAATTTGCTAACTGAAAACTTAAAAGAAGGGAAATTATCCCCAGTCGTCTCAAGGATATTGAAAGTACAAATAACCACCACGAGTTTCTCGTAATATCTTTATACCATCTCAAGTGTTAACTACTTTTTGGTTAATTCTATTAGTTACTGTTAAAGAATCTACATAAAATTAATTTACCTCTAGTTTTAGTTAATAAGGTAAATCGTCTATGATTATACCTTTTTGTTTTAGAGACAAAATAGTTTTTTAACTTAGATTATTTAACAGTGACGAAGAGAGTTAAAGTTACTGATTGATATAAACTAAAACTTAGGATAGAGTAAAAATATTTTCAGAAATTAGTGGCGACTGTTTGCTCTTTCAATATTCTCGGCGTGGTTTGCGGATCATAGTTTCCCTTAAAAGAAAAAAAAAGTTATAATATTAAATGATGATAAGAGAATTAATTAAAGACACACCTTTTCCAAATTTTCGTATAATTGTTTCCAACGTGTTGTACATGCCATATCCTGAATTTTTTGCAGAGCATCTTCAAGAATACTTCTGAGCTCATTCCGGTCCAATTTATAATTAGTGCTCAGCTCAAAACACCGGATATAATAATCATAACTTATTGAGAATAAGTCTGATAATGATTCCAGAGCCGCGCAATGATCTGCATCCAATTCCTTTAGATTGCATGGAAGCTTTGGTAAAGATTGAAGCCTCTCACAATAACTTAAGCAGAAAGAATGCAACCTAGAAAGATGTATGACGTTTGTTGGTATTTTCTCAAACTTGGTTTTCCTTAGACAGAATTCTTCTAGCGAGAATAACTGGCCAAGATTTTCAGGTAACTGCGTGATGCCGCAACCATTCAGAATAAGAAATTTTAGAGATTTCAACTTACACAGGCCTTTGGGGAGACTCTTAAGCCTTTTACAATCTCGAAGGCCCAAGTGCAAAAGCCGACTGAGACACTCAATGGATGAGGGCAGTTCTTCAATTGCAGTTCCATTCAAAATCATCTCTTCCATATTACCAGCAGATAAGATCTCTGCAGGAAGTCTCTTCAGTTGTGAGCAGCCGCTTAGATTCAAGATAGTTAGCTTGTTCAGACTTCGAATAAACGATGGGTTAGGAGTTTTGGTAACAAAATTACGGGCAGCGGTGATTATCTGGCTTAACTTACAATGATGCTGTTCGGACGGGGAAAAAAAAAAAAAAAAAAGAGGCCGTGCATGATGACAAATCATTAGATAATTAAACGTTAATATTATAAAGACATTGAATAAATTTTAAGATTTATATATAAATGTATACCTGGCCACCATCCCCGAGTTGTTGAATATTGCTATGGGGCACTTCAAGTAAAACAAGTTTAGCAGGATGAGTGATTGATGGTAATGATTTCAACGGATATCCGTGCCAAAACAGATACCTAATTTCAGGAAATACGGGGTCTTGGATATTTGACACCTTACATTTGTTTTCTCCATTGATGGATGAGTTATAGAATTTCAAAAATCTCAATTTACGCATCTTCGTGAAAGTATCTGAATATAGATGGATCTCTTCCACTTTAGACATATCTAAGCATATGCCCTCAATTTCTTCAGTCCCCTAATAATTAATGAATAAAAACCATTAAGTTAAAACTAAATTTATATGATTGACGTTGCTAGCTAGTTACATTAGGCTGTCAAACTCGTTTTAGCCATACAAATAATAAACTAAACATACAAACTATGAAGCTTCATTTATATAATTTTTTAAATAAAGCTTATTCAAGTAGAACTTTTATTAGTAGAAATTTTTATAAGTTGAGATTTTTCTCAAAAAATTAATTTAATTGTTTCATTGTTAATGAGAGTTTTTATTAAAAATTATAAAATTATTTTAATACACAAGTTTCTTAAAGTTATGTTTTGAAACAAATGAAATAAAATTATGAAATAAGTAGAAAATATTTTAGATAATTTAATATTTTAAAAAAACTTTCCAACATTTACTCTCAAAAGTTCAAAATTTTAGTTTTTACTAATAGAGACAAAATAGTTTATTTAATCCCCAAAAGCTCTACTAAAAAATACAACCAAACAATACAAAAAATTTTAGAAGGAACTTGTGGGATTAGATAATCACTTTTGACAATTAGATAAGCGATATTAAATATGCTGCAGATGTAATCATATATACATGTGTGTGTGTGTTATTATTATTCTGTTTCAAGCATCGTCTTACTCTTACTAATTATGTAGCTGATTAACCTCCTAGCTACTGAGGTTCTTAGATTATTATCCTGAGATTGCAAATAGTTTCCAACCATATCAATTTTCCTAGTGTGATGGTTGTTCTTATTATAATATTTCATTGTTTGCTGTAGGTTTTCACCTATTTTTTTCAATTTGTTATTTGATTTTTTCGGGATAAGACTTCTGTGTCCCCTAATTTGTAGTTACATTACTCTTTACTTTTTTAAAAAATGACATGGCATTTGATAATAATCAACAATGATGGAAACAAAACAATAACTCAAATGATTGATTGTCTTTATCTTAAGTATTGATTAGAAAATGATTGCTTATCAATTAATATAAAGATTGATTGACACAATAACTATGTTAACCATATCATCAATTTTTTCATAAAAAAAATTCTATCATTAATTTCCTTTTCTTTGTTTCAAACTAGGGATGACAATGGGGTACACCGATCTCATTCCAAATTAGGCCCCCATTTCCCATCATATTCCTCAATAAATTTTAGTGGGACGAGGATGGAAAATCCTCATGTAAGGATCGGTTTCTTATTTCCACATGTTCTCTATTTAACTTATTTTATAATAGATTTTTATATATAAATTTGAAAAAAAGTAACCTCCACCCTCAAAATTTACTTAAATGGTTACATGGACTCCTTAATTTCAAAACTAACTATTATACTCATTGATTATAACAATCCAACTGAATATACATATAGTAATAAGATAAAAATAAATAAATAAATATCATATGATACAAATAAAATGTTACAATAAATATAATTAAAAATAATGTATATAAAGAAAATTATTTTCAATATTAACTTATAATTAGTCTATATCAATGGGTTTTATCAATATTAAAATCTATTAATCTAAAAATTGACTTTAAGATTTAAACTAATATAACATAATTAAAAAAGATATTGTAAATAAATAATATAAAATTTTATAAATTACTATGAATTTTAGGTATAATTATTTTAATATTATTAATATGTCAAACAAACTTTATTATTATCAAAAGAATATGGCAAATTAATAATGTTAAAATAACTTTTCTAATATTTTAAATATTTTATAAATTTTATCTTATTTTTAATTTTAATTTATATCTTTTATATAAGATTATCTAAAGTCAATTATTGGGCTGTTGTAATCAAGGGTATAATAGTTAAAAGAGGGCCTGTGTGACCATTTAAGCAAAGATTGGGGGTGTGGTTGGCCTTTCCCCTATAAATTTAGTAAAATAAAATAAAAATCACTCAAATAAAATCATTATTAACATATTGTAAAGTAATTAAATTATTAAAATAACAAAATATCTCCGATATATATGAATAATATCTTGAACCACATAAAAATGTAATATATTTAAATAAATAAAAACTAAAATATACACATATTTATATATATGGGAATTGTATAAAACCAAGCTCCACCATATTAAGAACTTGGAAATTATTTTTCACCCATTTCCCAATAATTCATCAAAATTGACCTCATTTGGAGTAGGGTCTTATGGAGTTTCAAACCCAGAGAAGATTTTGGGCTTATTTGGAATTGCTTTTAGGAGACCTAAGAGTAATTTTAAAAATCTAAATGCTAATTTTAGCGTTTGGTAAAAAAAAAAAATCAAAATCACTTTTATTAAAATCAGCACTTCCTACAGCTGATTTTGAAATGCAGGGAAGAAGTAATTTTTAGATTCTAATTTTAAAAATCAATTTTACCCTTTAATACAATTTCATAAATATCCTTAAAATTATTACCTAAACCCAAAATTATCCTTATTCAAATTGGAAACAAAATAAATATTTTAACAAATTTTTATTATAATTCATCAATGTCAATTTAGTAATATCAATTGTTGGTCGAATTATTATTAAATTTGTTTCACTATATTATTAATTTAATTATCAATTGTTTTAAGATAAAAAAATAAAAAAGTAAAATCAATATATTATAAATTTTATTTTAAGTAAAAATTATTATAATACACAATTAAAAAATTATATGTACATATTTTTATATGTATAAGTAAATTTTATCTTATATTATGCACATTTTAGTCATTTATTTTTATCTTATATTATGCACATTTTAGTCATTTATTTTCTCTCAGCAGTTTAACAGTAAAATTTACCAAACGTTTATAACTGTTTTCAAAACTCACAGTACTTCTGAAAATAAAATTTACTAAACACTTGACTGATTCTCTTCACAGCTGATTATTTCTACAGCACAGCTAACAACAATTATTTTAAAAATTATAGCATTCCCAAACTGGTCCTTTGTCATCTTTATTTTAAACACTTGTATAAATTGAACATATGTGTTCATGAACGAATAGGAGTGAAATTTAACTCCTATATATTTTCTTTTAAAGTTTCTAGAATTTGTAATATAATGCCACAAACTTTTAAAATCATCCTAAAAATTTCTAACAAGTAAAGTTAATTTCCTCTTTCAAATATTAATATTATAATTAATTTATTTTTGAACTGTGAAGTTACTTGTTTTTATCAAATATGGAAAAGAAAAATTTTGATATGTAAAATCCATTATTAACTTAACATTCTCGTAAAATTTTATTATTTATTGTAAATGGATTTGCTGTTGAGATCGGTTTGTGCTGATCATCTTATTAACAATCATGATAGGCCTGAGTCCCATGTGGGACCCATGTTGGATAACTTCAGACTATTGATCCGATAATAAGCACAAACTCAGCTCCGCACCAGATCTTGGTCCCATGCAATTATAACCCGATCATTGAAATTTAATTTTTGAAAATTTTAATTTTTTAACAGTATTTAAAAGATCTAGAAAATGAAAAGATTATATAATAATGTAAAAAAATGTTATGGTAAGAGTGCCAAAAAAAAAGAAAAAGAAATGAAGGGACTATTGAAAGTGTTGAAATGATTAAGTATTGTGGGGGAGATCAAATGTGATGAATAATGTGAAAAGCTCCAAGTTTTGTTTCCAATTTTTAGCATACTAAATAAAAAGAAATAACAACAATGATAAAGTGGACTTTAAACCATTGATGCGAAATACATAGGCGCAATTGTCTTCTTATGTTCATGTTAATGTTTTCATTTTTCATCAACTTAAAAATGGTCAAAATTTAATCAAGAACTTGAATGAATCAAAATTCAAATTTGAAAGAACTTAATTTATGTGTTTTAGAAAATTCTAGAGCTAATTTAATAAAAAGCTTTTTTTTTTTAAAAAAAAAAGTTGGAGTAGGGAAAGAGGAAAAGACAATGAAAGAGAGATGAAGAGGACCGACAAAGATAAAGAAATGAATTTTTAGGGTGCGTTTGGGATTGAGGTGCTGTAACTTTTAAACTGCAACTGCTGTGGAAAAAAAAACTATAACTATGGAACAAAAGTTAATAATATGTAGTAAATATAAATTTTAAATAATAATTTTGATAAAATTATTAAAGATATAAAAGATTTTCCATAATACAAGTGAAAAATTATATTAACATAGCTTTTAAGTTACAACAGTTGGTATTTACCAAACACTTTAGTGCTGTACCTTGGAAGCTACAGTTGCCCAACCTCAATCCCAAACTCACCCTTAGTCAATTTTAAACGTTGGAGCCAAGTATAACGCTCTCTGAGTTTATCTTAGCCCAACAAGGAAACATATTTAATGTCCATGAAATCAACAAAATGATATACATTCATTTTGAAATTGAAAAAAAAAAAAAAGATCTGTATGGCGATGGATTTAGTTAATTAAAACATTTTTACGGATTTTTTTATATTCATTCCTCTAATTTTGAACCTTATTATTATTCCGAATATCTTATTAGTTGTATTGTCATATTAAAAGAGAAAACTTAAAACAAAATATAAATCCTAATCAAATATTAAATAAAATAGGATGCAAAATCATAATTACTCACCATGTTCTCTGTTAAAACTTCATAAATCTCTTTGTGATGCCACAATCGACTGCGTTTACTAGGATCGTTGATGGATTCTTGCCGAACAATTTCTCTGCCCATATTTCGCATGAGATCATGCATTCTTATTTTGTTGTATTCTGAAATAGTAATAAGAGACTTATCAACAAGAACTTCTATGCCTGATGTTGCAAAGAATTCACATGCATTTAGATATTTTGTTACTATATCTCTGTCCTCTCCGACCAAGAAACATGCAATATCCAAAAAGATATTCTTCTCTTTGTCATCTAAACCATCATAACTTATTTTTAAGACCTCTTGAATCTCCATCTGAGGAACCATTTCCAGTTTACTAATTGCATTTTCCCACACCTCTTTTCTCTTTCTAAATAGAAAGCGACCTAAAATTTTAAGCGCTATTGGAACTCCCTGAGCATATTTTATTGCCTCGTGTGTCAACTCGATATAACTTGCATCGGGATGGTCTCTTCCAAAAGCACATTGATTGAAAAGCTTAAGAGCATCGACATGTACTAATTCCTTTATCTGGTATATTTTATTGACCCCACAATTTATAAGCGCTTGTTTGTCTCTTGCTGTTATTAGTATTCGACTCCCAGAAGCAAACCAATCAAGGTTCCCAATTAAGAATTCTATTTGTCTTGGATGATTCACATCATCAAAAACAATTAGAACCTTCTTGCGAGTAAGCCTTTTGCTTTGAAAATTAAGGCCGATATTTGGAAATTTGTTCATATTTCCATCGTTCAATAATGTGGAAAGAAGTTCCTTTCGCAAGTCAGCTAATTTGCCTGTTTCTTCTGCTTCTCTAACATTATGAGCAAAGTAAGAACCTTCAAAACGTCTAGAGATTTTACTAAAAAAAGCACCTGCGATTGCTGTCTTTCCTACGCCGCCAATGCCCCAGATCCCTAATTTGCAAGTATCCATGGTCAACCCAACACCTAATAAAGATAAAATTTCTTCAATGCGAGAGTCAACTCCAACCAACTTGTTTTCAGTTTCAAAAGTATCATCTAGCCTCTCCAAAACTTCACTAACAATTTCCTCTATAAGTTTAGATTCAGGCCTACCAAAATATAACAAGAACTAAGTTCAAGTAATTTGAAACCAAACAAAAAGATTTTTTTTTTTTGAAGTTGTGATATCTAAATTAAAAGATAGAGGTTAGTTACTTTAACAAGGAAATGATCAAAACCTCCCGTTGCCGAAATAATTTAAGCATTTCCCCAAGGCATTTTTAAAATCATAAAAGATCTCCTATAGTTCAAAAATCGTTAATTTCAGCTTACTTTAGTTTTCTGCTTAAATTCTTCACATTAAATAAAGTCCCATTCCTTGATCAATTAAATATTATGTGTATCAAAAAATTTATCTTAATTTAATAAATAAAATAATAATTTAAATTTTTATTTATTTGTTTATATTAATTATTTCACTAAGGGTAACACAGTGATATTAATTATTTCACTAAGGGTAACACAGTAATTACGAAGTGTGTGGTTATACAGAAAAGGGGGGGGGGGGGGGGGGGGAGCGCCCCCCCCCCTTTTTTCAATAAATTAAGCATTCGCCTACGTCTTTTAAAAATCATAAAAAATCTCCTACAGATTAAAAACTGTTACTTTTGTGTTTTTTCCTATTTTACTTTGATATAGTAAAACACACACTCAATTGACTCATATTTCATAGATTAAGGTGATCTCCTAGTATTTTTCTCACACAATCTTGCAGTATTTTAAATCTAGTGAAAAAAGCTGACTTAGCTATAAATGAGTTGAAAAAAATTAACTTGATTGTCAATATCAAAATTTAAAATCCAATCATAACATTTATTTCACAAAAAAAAAAGTATTGTATTCTTTTGGGTCTGAATTTCATTTACTTGTTTTGGACTATTTGTTTTCTTAACTCATCATTTATTGTTACAAAATTTTATTTGAATAGAAAAAGTAGAAGAAATCTACTTTGATCTGTGAAATCTAAATGAAAATTTTTAATTTGAAATCTAAAAAATATCTTTAATATTTCATATATTTCTTATATTATGTACAAACCTAATATTTTTATATTATCGTTGAAGTTATTTTTTTAATTGATTTAAATTTTTGTTCACATAGTAACATTAACTAAATTAAAATAATGAATGGATCCATTTATGTCATTGTGATGAATCAAAATTAAAATAACAACATTGACTTTATAATAAAAGTTGATGTTATAATTATGTCTTTTATTACAAAATTAAATTAAGAAAGACCGATAGTATCATTTCTTTTAATGCCATTAAACTAATCAACATGTTAAGATTTTATATTGTAAAAAATAAATAAATACACCACTTAAAAAGATATTTATATTAAATTACTAATTTTTAAATTTTTTTTGTTCATATGCTAAAAAAAATAAATAAATATTTCATTCAGACATATTCTTACTTTAGCTAAATTCGTATCTTCAAATTTAAGAAAAAAAACAACAAAAGCAACCTTAGGGAGAAAAAACGCAACGAGAGGATTTTTTTGTCCCATATTCATAACTGTAAAATAGTAAAAAGCACAATAAGTTGCCAAATAATAATTGTTACCTAATGACGTGAGAATTAAAGCCAGAGAGATTGGCTACTTCGGTCAAAGCACTCCTCCATCTTTGCATCTTGTCTGGAAATCTTTCTTCAAGCTTCGAAATTGAGTCCCCAAAACTCCCAATTCGCTTCCTCACATGTGATGGATCAACCCGATAGAAAACTGGTATCACAATCTGTCCATACTTGTGCTTGCATTCGAGGATCTTTAAAAGTTCATCGAGACACCATCCTGAAGAAGCATGCCTTTTTGAGAAAATGACAATTGAGATGCTTGATGCTTCAATTGTATCAAGAAGAGACTGTGAAATTTCATCTCCTCTCTTAAGATCATTGTCAATGAAAGTTGCAATACTTTTTTGGCACAAGGCTGAATAGAGATGGCTGGTAAAGTTGTCACGGGTGTCCTCTCCTCTGAAACTAAGAAAAACATCATGCTCATTATTGTTTCGAGGAGAAGAAGAAGAAGCCATAACAGAAACAATTCAACTGGTGAGAGATTTTGATCTGAAAATTTGAGATGTGATAATAATTGAATCAGACGGCAGAGTTTTTATATAGTTTCTTAATTAGCTACATACCTTACTTTCTGGGAATTTTCACGATGATAGTTGCATCTTATCTTTTTCAATTATCCTTGGGCAATAATTTCAAGCAGATTTGTTGGCGTTTTTCCCTTCTCAGTCAACAATATATATGATATTATGAGGGATTTTTTTCAGTCAACAATTTTGCTCCCGAATAAAGAAAAAAAAATCTGATCCACGTCAAAATTCTCGCTTTCTGTTGGAGCGTGCCGTATAATATGCGTTCGCTCTAACAATGACGTGAATTGTATAGCCCATCCAATAATTTCACGCCAGGCTGCCTTCAATGGGTCTTTGTGTTGACGTTCAACTCTTAACTTTGACAATTGGGTCGCCGTAGTTTCATTCAACTGAGGGACATTATTAACATTTACGTCCTCAACGTTTGGCGAAATTTAAATGGATAAGGTTTTCCAATTTAGAGGTTGGCATGATTACACGAGATAGTGGGTATGGACAATTTTTCAATCGTGCTAATCGTATTGTCAGATTAATCATTGACTTGCTTATTAATTGACCAGTGTCGACTTGTTTTTGGATAGATCGTATTTGCATTCAATGACTGTGGTAGGGTTATTAAATAGCTCGTATCTTTGATTAAATTTGGCATAACAAAATTACGAATACGGAAATATCTATCTCACTAAGCAAATATCTATCTCACTCAGCAAAAATAACAAAAAAAAAAATCTTATTATTAATTTTTTATTCACATGAAACTTATATTTCTTATTTTTAGTATTTAAATTTTTTATTTTAATATCAATTTATAATAAATATGAATAAAAATATATTTATAAATAAAGATAATACTATAAAATTATAGTGCCAAGAAAGTTATTAGAGATTATGAAAACAATAAAAGGTAAGCGATACTTATCAATTTCAATAAGAGAAAAATTGATAATCTCTTTAAGAATAACATCTATGTGATCTTAAAAAATTATGATTATAATTTTAGCCAGACATAAATAAAAATAAACTACACATTAAATAAATTATTATTATTTTTAAATCTTGACTTAATGAGTGATATGATTGTAGATGACGTATAGATCAACCCTCATCTGCACCTAAGTAACACGTGTTAAGACATCTCTAATGTACCACTAAACCTAACACTAAATTACCTTTTAGACAATTTTCGGTGTAAAATGATTCTCTAATATAACACCAAAATCAACACCAAAATGGTGTAATGAATAGTATTGCACCAAATATGGTGCAATACTATTCATTACACCATATTTGGTGTTAGGAAAAAAAAATCTCAAATATCTTTATTATTTTATCTTATTTACATATATGTCCTATTTTATATAATATTTTAAGTTATTATTATTATTTTTGTTATTTTGTTAATTTTTGAATATTATACTAATATTTTAAATAAAAAATATTCAACACAAAAATTAATAATAAAAATAAAATGCCAATAACATTAATTACTAGATTACATATTACAAAATAAAAAATAAAAAATTAAATTAACACAAATTAAAAATTAAAAATTTAATAATTTTCTATATTTTTTTGTTAATCGATATAAAATTACTTATTATTTAATTATCTATATTAATAGTAATATTTATTGTGTTAATTAAATTAATTCTTGAGAATTAAAGGAATAAAAAGAAGAATATTTTTTTGGTGTAAAATTTGATGTAAATGAGTTGGAGATAAAATAATAATTTAATGTAAAAAATATATATTTTTAGTGTTGGTGTTATACCGAAATAATGTTATGCATTGGAGATGCCAATCATCCACTGTATAGTTTGTTGTAGCGCCATTTTTAATACCTATTAACTTAATAAGAACACAAAAGAACTCACCCACCCCAATTGGCTTGTCCCTACCAGGAAGGGACAAGTCCGCGCAAAAGACAAGAAGGCAATCCAAGAATCAAGCAGGGGATTGTCACCTGTCCGTTTATCACCATAAAAGTTAAAAAAGGATGCTTTTACAAAATGCTTCACTCATCCTATTATTGAAAAATGAGGATCCACGCACATTTTACACCATGCGATAAAATAAAATATAAAATCAATTTTGTATCATTAGATTTTTGAGGGTCACAAGTCACAACAACAATCTAAGAGATAGCAATAATCATTGTGATAATAGTGCGTGGAGTCCACCTATTATTTTAATTTTTGTTGATTATTGATGTGTAGTATATTAGTTAGTGAGGGAATAAAAAAATTTGGTTTCAGTGAGGATAATTAAGATGTAAAGAGTATTGTAATTCAATAATAGTGAACTTAATCGTATTTATTAACTTGAAATATAAGAGATTATTTGATCTCAGCAATAAGGATCAATGATGAATTTTCACCTAATTAATTTTATCTAAATCAACACCGTATGATAGCTTAAATCCACGAAAATAATTGTTATTTGTTAACACGTTGATAAATCCAAATATTACAGGAAAAAAAAAAGAGGTAAGTACAAAGAAATATGGTAAAATAGAAGAATAGAAACTTTAGTTCTTGTTTTATTGGATGTTGAAATGTGGAGATAAATATGAGAAAAGAGGCATTTAAAATTTGAAATTTTACTATATTAAAAAATAAAATTAACTCCATAAACCCATTTTAATATCTAAAATACCACTGATAAGCTAAATTATCAAAAAAGATTATTTAATACTTCTATAATTAAACAAAAACAAATTTCCATTTGTATATTCATTTACCTTGATGCTATTTCTCTCAAATTTATTGCTGACGATGTTACATAATTTTAGTTTTTAGCGTTAAAATTTTTTGCCTTAGTATAATTAGTCTTGGGAACAACCATGCAGAGGATATTTCTGCGATACTGTGTGTTTTTTTTTTATAGTGTTGATAATGGGTCTACACCCTTGAATTTAAATATTTTGATTGCTATCATTTGTTTAATTTCGTGGATAAATAATTAGTTAATTAATAAGCAACAAGTAACTTATAAAATTAAGTTGATAAATTTTAATTAAATTGAGAGACTTATGAATACAAAATGAAAGAGAGAAATTAATGGTATACAATATTTACCCTGGCCAGAGCATTGAAAGGAGTGTCACTAACACCAGACGTACTCGCCGTTTTCTGGCCTACTGCTCCTAGAACGCTACAATTTGGAAAGATTGCCACCTAAGAAGACTTACCTTGAGATAAAATAGAAGTAGAAACATAGATTTGCATTGAACATAGCATAAACAGAGCTTGATATTAATGCGGGAAAAGGAAAATATGAAAACAGAGGTCCTAATTACAGATCCAGCAGCACGGAAACCAGCTGAGAATTTGGACTACAACAAATCCCGGAGACGTGAAATGCATTGGCTCTCAGTAATTGCACCAGACAGCAATTTTCTCATGATTTCATTCTTTAAACTTTAAACTGTGAAGTAGCTTAACAAGTATTTTGAGCAATATGCATTGTTTAGCCGCAGAGGATAGAATACACGCTCATTTTACACTTCGCGAAAATCAACTTTGTATCATTATATTATTATTATTATTATTATTTTTAAGGGTCACAAGTCACAACAACAATCTGAGGGATAACGATCATCATGCGATAATAATGCGAGGAGTTTATGAAATGTCCCGTCGCGAACTCTAAGGAAAAGTTTCAATCTAACGTGATTAAATTAACTTATCGATAGCGTTTGAGCCATGGAATATCCCAAGCTGTGGGGGATGGAAGTTGGAAGCCAATTCGGCTGGCTAAACATGGCACTCCCCTTACCCACCTTTTTTTTGCTGATGATTTGCTTTTATTTGCAGAAGCTTCGATTGATCAAGCTCATATTATTGATGCGGTTTTGGAGAATTTTTGTCGAAGTTCTGAAGCAAAGGTTAACAAAGTGAAAACTACAATTTTCTTTTCGAAGAACGTTGCTGCAAGAGAGGCCAAGCTCATTGGTGCTGCCTTGGGGGTTTCGATTACTCATGATCTGGGAAGCTATCTTGGAATGCCGTTACTTCATTCGAGGGTGAATAAAGCTACGTATCAATCTATTTTAGACAAGGTAGACATAAGGCTCAGTGGCTGGAACGCGGCTCATTTATCCTTTGCTGGTCGTGTTACTTTGGCGCAATCGGTGATTCAAGCTATGCCAATTTATGCAATGCAAACGACCATGCTTCCTGCTTCGGTGCGCCATAGAATTGATAAGAGTTGCCGTAGATTTATTTGGGATGGGAGGTCGAAGAGTCCTAAGATGTGCATGGTGGGCTGGGATAAAATCTGCTTGCCGAAATCAAGTGGTGGCTTGGGGTTTAAGAACTTAGAGGTGATGAATCATGCCCTGTTGATGAAGATTAGTTGGGGCATTATCTCCAACTCAGATAAGTTATGGGTGCGGGTTCTCTGTTCCAAATATGGATTGGACCCATGCAATTTGCCGTCTTCCCTCCCTGACAAACAAGGTTCGCGTATCTGGTCTGCTATAAGAAAAACGTGGAATGCAACCATGCATGGAGCTCGCTGGGCAGTATGTGATGGTGCTCGAATTCGTTTCTGGCTGGACTGTTGGGTGACGAAATATGAGCCTTTGATTCACCTAGCTCTCCAACCGATCCCTCAGGCCTCTCTCAATGCTACGGTTAGCGAATTTACTAATGATTATGGTGGCTGGAGATGGGCGAGCTTTGAATTCCTACTGCCCCCTTCTGTTCTTATGCAGATTGCCTCGATCATGCCACCTGCGCCGCATCTTGGTCCTGATAGACTATATTGGAGTTATAATCCAAGAGGGTTGTTCACAGTCCGAACTGCTTATGAGTCTCTTTGCTACCATAACTTAGACACTCAAGATAAAGTATGGAAATTGCCATGGTCTTGGAAAGGGCCCCAATCTATAAAGCTCTTTATTTGGCAGACTTTGCATGGCAAATTGAAGACCCACAGTGAGCTTAATAGGCGTAATATCCCCGTTTCTGAAGTTTGTGTTAGGTGTGGGGTTTCGGCTGAGGGCATTCTTCATGCTGTGAGAGATTGTAGTTGCATTAAGAATCTATGGCTTAGTCTTGTTCCAACCTGTCATCAACTTGCTTTCTTCCAATCCAACTTACGTGCATGGGTTGCTGCCAACATGCAAAATAAGTGGAAAATTGATTCGGAGCTTCCTTGGGATTGTATTTTTGCAGTGGCTATTTGGAGATTATAGTTTTGGCGTAATCAATTTATTATGGCTGGGAATTTGGTAGATAGCAAGACAATATATTCGGATATTATGGCCAGAGCTAGTGAGATCCATAGAATTAATAACTCACATCTCAGCCCACAACCAAGGCGTAAGGAGATTTTTATTGGTTGGTTGCCTCCTCCATGGCCATGGTGTAAGTTGAACACAGATGGTTCCTGTAAACATACAGGAGCAACTGCAGCGGGTGGGGTTATTCGCGACTCCGTTGGTAACTGGGTCTCAGGCTTTAGTATGAATATTGGGGAAAGCTCAGTGATTATGGCTGAACTTTGGGGCCTGTATCAAGGATTGTCCCTCGCCTGGAATGTTGGAATCAGACATCTTTTGGTGGAAGTAGACAGCCTCTGTGTAACTCAGATGATTTCTCAGCAGATGGTTGTGCCTAATGTCTCCTATGCTTTAGTGGTGGCAATTCGTGATTTTTTAAACAGAAATTGGCAGATTAATATCTCGCATATCTATCGTGAAGCGAACTCAGCTGCGGATTTCATGGCAAATATGGCTCATTTAATACCGCATGGTCTACAGTTATTCTCTAACCCGCCTGTGGGTATTTATTCTATTCTTTCACAAGACATGTATGGGGTTTGTCAACCCCGCATTATTCCTATCTAGCTCGCCTTGATGAGCCCCTTTTAATAAAAAAAAAATTAACTTATCGATAAAGATTTTGTTGAAAATTCGTTAAAATCTTCCTATATTTTTTATATTTCCAATATGTAAATCTATAAAATAAACACTCTTAAAATAATTTAATATTCAACCAATTTCATTGTTCAACCTCCTTAGTCATAATATCACACATCATAGTAAATAATATATTTAAATGAACTCATCCAAATATCACCCAACATCTCCAAAGTATCGAAAGAATATATCATAGCTAATGCCAACATACATTAAACATCAGTAATCATCAAATTATAATATAATTATACAATCCAAAATGAGGTGATCAAAATGCCTTAATAATATCACCTATGTCTCCTAACACTATCATATGGCCAAAACTCAAAATAACTACAGTCGCTCGGTCGACTGGTGTACCTACAACCTCTTGTGAGGGCGAAAAGTATAATAAAGTGGTTCATTGAGTGGATAATAAGTTTTGAAAGTAAACTTATTTTAGAATAATTATATTATTGTAATATACAATTTCATCGAGCTATATGTAAGAACATAAGTAAACTATTTAATCTTTAAATCAAGCAATTAGCATTAAAAAGGAATACATGATACTACAATTAATAATTTTGAAAATCATATCAAAAGATAATATAATTAGATACCTGATTCTAAAATTTTCATGAAACTAATACCTAGAGGAATAACCTTGTCATACCTGAACCTTCTACGGGCAGTGCAATAATATACTGAAAGTGTACTATCATGCCCGAAGCTATAACGGGTAGACCAATGATGTGCCATCTTATATGTCTCATCTCGTCATACTGCAAGCGTAAATTAGTCCCAAGAGAGCAGAAGCATCCACCCACATGGCCCAAATCCTAGTGCTCAGATGAAGGGCCTCTATCTCAATTGTATGTATGTAATTGAATCTCTACACTTATCTTTGTATCTAGAGAGAAAGGCACTGTCTAATATTTTTGAAAAATAAACTTTTTTGTACAGGTATATAAACATTTTCAACATACTTTAAATCTATATTCCTTTTCATTAAAATACTCTCGCACATTAATTTATAATCAAAATAGGTAAGAAAAAATGGAAAACCAATCAACATACACCTTTAACAAACATATCAACATGTAAATAAAATTTCTATTTCTAGAAAAACTTAAATAGGACATTTAAAAATACTTTATTTTACTCAAATTAATATCATAATAAAAATATAAAAGACAAGTTTAGTATATTCCACTCACAACGATGATG
Source organism: Citrus sinensis (assembly GCF_022201045.2). Taxonomy (NCBI): domain Eukaryota; kingdom Viridiplantae; phylum Streptophyta; class Magnoliopsida; order Sapindales; family Rutaceae; genus Citrus; species Citrus sinensis. The sequence goes on along the minus strand of NC_068558.1, from coordinate 27,923,906 downwards.
GTCAAGCTCGACTATTGTCGACGTCAGTGGCTTGACTCACGTTCACGGCTCCTCCTAAATCATGGAAATGACATAATTAATTTCCAAATGTGTGAAATACAACTAACTTTATGAGATATAGCTCGCAATGAATATTTACCTCATAACATACAACTCCTGAAACCATACTTGTAAGTTGAAAATTAATATAACATCCTCAAAGCCATAAATTACAACTTATGCTCAAAATTCCATCCTCCACCTCAATAATTAAGTTTCCATATCTTATAATACTAATAAATCATCCACATTATCAACAATCTCATTACTAACCATAAAGTACCTAAACATAATTATATACTGAATCGGAAAAATTGCAAGGGCTTCGTGTCTCCGGCTCTACAATGCCTTGTTGGTGCCCTTGTGCACCTAAAATAGCACCAATTACAAAAATTAGCATGAGACCAACTTTGCCAATTTGTCAGAAACCCTGATTATAAATAAAGTATAATAATCTTTAAATCAGCTTCATTCCCAAGAAATCCAATTCAAATAAAGATAAAATGATAGAAATCTTACTCCAAATGGTGAGAAACCCAACTTGAAAGCTTGAATCACTTTCCACTCACTTGATTCCTCTCTCTACGCTTCCTACAGTTAAATTCCTCTCTAATGAATGTTTCCAGATGAATTTAGGGATGGAAATACTCTGGAATAGTTCCCCAAACTCAATTTTTGTTAAAATTCCCAAGACTTGAATATTTTCGCATTTACTTCCTCTCTTCCTCGTGAGTCTTGCAAATAAATGGTAACTGGTTCCTTTTTTTTAAAAAAAAAAAAATTGCTTTCCATATAGAGCTGATTGTTTATTTGCGTTATTATTAGTTCAAGCCCCACACCAATTAACTTATATCTATATAAGTTAAGGTGTTACAGTCCACCCATTACTTTCATTTTTGTTGTTAATTATTAATTTGTACCATATTAGTTAGTGAGGGAATTGGAAATTTGGTTTCGGTGACGATGATTAAAATGTAAAGAATCCTTTAAATTCAATTATAGTGAACTTAGTCATATTTAAACTTGAAATATAAGAGAATATATTTGATCTCAGCAATAAAGATCAATGATAAATTTTTACCTAATTAATTTTATCTAAATAAAGACCATATGATAACTTAAATCGACAATAGAACTAACCCCCCACCATCTGGTGGTTTTTTTTAAAAATAAAATAAATTGACAATATTAGTTGTTATTTCTTAACAAGAAGGTAAATACAGATACTAAAAAAAGTACAAAGAAATATATATAGTAAAATAGAAGAATAGAAACCAAGGTCTTGTTTTTTTACATGTAGAAATGTAGAGATAAATATGAGAAAAGAGCATTTAAAATTTAAAATTTTACTCCATGAACCTATTTTAATACCTAAAATAATCTTAATATATAAATTAAATTATTAAAAAAATTATTTAATACTGTTAACATTTATGTATTCATAATGTTGATTTTGATGATAAAAACAAAATTAAGAATGATTAAACTTTTAAAAGCTCAAATTATTTTTCGTACATTTTAAATAAATCATTATTTTCATAATATAAAGGTTTTATACTTAATGGAAAAATAATTTTATGAAATTAGTTATTTTCAAGTTAATGGCTTAAATTGAAAAAGTTTTGAGAACTTTGATGTAAAATTATCCCCGTCCCTTCTTCTAATAAGAAATTAGGTATAAAATCATCTTCGTACCCTCCCCGAATAAGAAAAATCCCCGAACGTCCTCGTCCTCATAGGGATTTTTCTCATCCCCGTAGTATGTATAATCAGGCTAGGGGGCAACCATTTTTTTAGGCATGCAGATAAAGGTGGATGTTACTATATGCACTGGTGGCTCAGCTCAATATGTGCGGGCCCAAGCCCTGCTGTTAAAAATAAGTTCTAAAAATTAAAGAAAAAATTACTTAAGCTTTTAATTAGCCTCTGTGAAATTTATAAATATAGCTCCATTGAATCTCTAAAAATAGTCCCATAAATTCATAATCCATAAAATTTAAACTTTAAAAATTATAAAAATCTACATTTTAATTGAAAAAATAAAAGTCCACAACAAACCATATAAGTGGTTTTACTATTATTTAACTTAGCTCCAATTGAATCTATTAAAACAACCTCCATAAGCTAATAAACCCATAAAATTTCAGTTTTTACATCTAGTTGTTGCATAGTTTAGCCATGATAAATCATTTTTTTTTTTTGGGCCTGCCACCACTGATTCATTATTTTGGAGAATATGAAGTGTGTGTTTTTTGCTTGCTCTTTCATTACTCGGCCTTATTATTTAGGTTAGTAATTAATTGTCTTTAGAAACTGCAGAAAAGAATCGAAAACACATACAAAGAAAAGAAACCAAGCCAGCAAAACAAGCTATATATAGGAAGATTAATTAATTTACAGAAACGTACCAGCTGCATGTGATGGATGATGGTTCAAGATTATTTCAGTCATCTGCTGGGGTTGTAGTTCCTCTTCTTCTTTCATTATTGAAACTTCCGCTTGGGTCTTCCGATGAATCTGGGGCATACAATAAATGGATCCCACATCTTTTTGGCCCGCAACATTCCAAACGTTCAGAGTCATCATGATCTTTCTTAAAATAGAATTGGACTGCCTCAATAACGCAATCCCGAAAACCATTCAAATTGTCATTACCAAACAAATAGTACCCCAAAATTAAGTGATCTGACTCCACATAACAATACAGCTCCAGATATATCTGTATCACATGTGGATCACAATCTTTGGGTTTGACTTTGATGTCACAAAACAATTCAAACACATCATCATAATGGTCTCGAAATGATACAATAGCGCCAAAAGCAAAACCCATTACATTTTTATTATTGAACCAACCTGCTGGTGGCGTCTTCAATTTTATCAAAGATCCCATACTTTGAAAGCAAAACGACTTTGAAATTTCATTCCCAGGTAAAATGGCAAAACCTTCAAATTCCGGATAAGATATCTGTACCACACAAATCATTATTTGAAAAGAAAAAAATTTGCTAACTAAAAATTTAAAAGAGAAAAAAAAAAGAAAAAATATATAACATTGTATGATTAAACTGAGATGAGAGAGTTAAAGACACACCTTTTCCCGTGCATGCATGTGTTCCCAACGTGCAGTTGCCACATGCTGAATGTTTTGCAGAGCATCTTCAAGAATTCCTCCAACAACATTCCGATCCAAGTTATAATTACCGTTCAGCTCAAAACGCGGCGGACAAGATTCATAACTTTTTGGGAATAAACCTGATAATGATTCCAGTGCCGTGCAATGATGTGCATGCAACTTATGTAGACTGCATGGAAGCTTTGGTAAGGATTGAAGCTTCCCACAATAACTTAAGTAGAGACATGACAACTTAGAAAGTTGTATGATGCTCTTTGGTATCCTCTCAAAATTGTTCTTCGATAGATACAAATATTCTAGAGAGGATAGCTGACCAATACTTTCAGGTAACTTTGTGATGCAGCAATCAGATTGATCTAGATACGTTAGATTGTACAAGCCATCAAAAAATATTGTGATCGGCAATGATAAACCCATCTGCTTATGACCCTTGCTCCTACTGAAATTTATATCACGAACGTTGTTCAAACGTACAATGGATGAGGGTACTTCCAGGGACGTAGCCAGAAATTTAATTGATCTGGGGCACATTAAAAATATAGTATAATTTTAAGAATTTATATCACAACACAAAAAATCGCAATATAATATAAATTGAGAATAAATTTTGAAAATTTAGATAACAGTAAATAGAGTCACAAGTGTAATATAAATTAACAATAAATTAACTTATTACAATTGTTCTAATCAAGAATTCCTCGATGGGATTTCATGTGTTGAAAATGCTGTAAAATAATTTCATTATCAATACAATCAAATACATCTTTTTCAATGTACACAACTAGATTATCATTCAACCATTCATCTCCCATTCGACTTCGTAGTCGATTCTTCACATAATTCATTGCTGAAAAAACTCTTTCAACAGTGGCAGTGGCAACTGGTAGAAGTAATGCTAATGTGACTAATAAATAGACCAATGAAAACACCTTGTGCTTGTTAGTCTCAACCATTTTCTGTGCAAGATCACCAATCCCATTTAATTCTGAAAACTCAACACTAGACTGCATATCCATTATGTAAATATCAAGTTGAGTATCTAGTGCCATGAGATCAACTTGAGAAAAATCTTTTGGATAAAGTTGAGCAAGACGCAATAACTTTTCTTTATTGAAAGCTGCAAATGAATCTTTTGGACATAAACAAGCCAAGCAAAGAAGTAATTCAGTGTTTACCTCATTAAAACGACTGTTTAACTCTTGAAGTTGCATATCCAAAATAGCACAAAATAGGTCAATGCGATAATGATGCATATTTGTGATCTCTTGTGCTCTACGCCTTGATCTTCCAGGTGTTAGAAACATAGTTTCCATGACAGGAACACTAATAAAATGTTTCTCACAAAATGAAGAAACTTGAATAAGCAAAGAATTCCATCCATGTTTCCTCATCCTCTGTAGACCTAGTTTGCAAATGCTAACTAATTTCATGGAATTCACAATATCTTGATCTTTCCTTTGTAATGCTTGTGACAATTCATTTGCAAAACCAAGAATATTTTTCATCAAGTATAAAGTAAACACAAAATCAAATGTTTGCATGAACTTCAATGTTGAATTTGCTTCAAATCTTTGCTCAGAATTTGATGCATCATTTGCAATAATCTCAAGCACATCAATTATGGATGAGAACATGGTAATAATGCTTATTAATGTACCGTAATGTGAGCTCCACCGTGTGTCGCCATAACGCTTTAAAGTAATCTCTTGATTCATGCCTTGTCCGCTTTTAAGCTCACCCATTTTAAGTGCTTCAATAACTGCAACAGCATGCTTCTCTTTAAGGATATCATATCGTTTAGACGAGGCTGCAACAATGTTACTAACTTTAGCAACTAAACTGAACAGATCATTAACTTCTTGGTGCTTTTTTGCCACAAAAACAAGGGCCAACTGTAATTGATGGGAAAACAATGAATGTAATAAGCTGATTCATTCTCTTTTAGAATGAGTGTTTTCAAACCATTAAGTCCCCCTTGCATGTTACTAGCACCATCATATCCTTGCCCACGCAACCTAGACATGCTTAATCCATGTCTAGCAAATACTATGTCGAGTGATGCTTTGAGAGAGACAGCTTTAGTATCAATAACATGTTCAATACCAATAAAACGCTCAACCACATGTCCTCTTTTATCCACATAACACAACACAACTGCCATTTGCTCTTTTGTGGATATGTCACGAGATTCATCAATCATAACAGAAAATAAAGAGTCACCAATTTCTATAATGATAGCTCTAGAAGTTTCAGCTGAACAAACACTTACAATTTGTTTCTGAATATCAGGGGATGTCATTTGGAGATTTGCTGGAACATTGTTGAAAATAACACCTTTAATTTCCTCATTGTGATTAGCAAGAAGAAAGTTTCCTCTATTATCTGAGCTTTGAGATTCATTATTACCACAAAATGCAAGGCCCTGTCTCAAAAGAAACCGAATGCAGTCAATTACAGCAGTTAAACAAAGTCGGTACTGCCTTTTAATTTTTTTAGAATGGTTAAAGAAAAATGTAGCAACATGTGCCTTTTGATTCATCAATGATTCACAACGACGCCTAGCTATATTATGAGCACTATTTACGCCACCAACATGTTGTCTCGACATTTCTTTTTTCTTCCAATTTCTAAACCCTTCACCAGTAAAGCATGGACCAACCCCTTGACTACCATTTTCTTCTCTGAAAACATAACAATAAAGACAAAAAGCTGCATCCTTTACTATACTATATTCTAACCAATCAAGATAATTATCAAACCAACTCCGGACAAATCGTCGTGATTTTTCTCCTAACAACCTAGTAGGAAAATCATGGCTTTGAGGTTGAAAAGGACCCATTTGCAAATAAGCTCTCCGAACTTCATCTTGAATATTAGGATCTAACTTCGAAATTACTGTTCGTAAACCAGGATCTCTTGGAAGATCATGCAAATTAAGACTAACTTTTTCTTTTGAATTGCCACTCATTTTTCCTAATGAGGTTGTTGAATTCTTTCTTAAATATTTATCCATGGCTGTTCAAAGAAATATATTCATCAAATAAGTATGATATTTATCATTCAAAGAAAAATTTCTTCATAAAAAAATATACATGAAAATTACAGTTACAGAACTAGACAAAAGATTATGGGTCTTCATTAAAATTTCATTATATAGTGTATTAATCTTAATAAATTAATTTTTTCTTAAATCTTTTAATAATGGCAAAAATATTCATATATGACAACACAAAAATCAAACATGAATATAAAATAAAATTAGCAATTTTAAAATGTAAAAAACAATGAAATAATAAAAACTTAGTATTAAGAAACTTACAATTTTAAAACATCAAGCGACGCAAATGAAGAAAGTGAGAAGAAATTCACGCACTAGTGACAATTGATGAGCACCGCAAATTGCCTAGCTCCACCCACCACACTTTAATCCATGGAAGAGACGAAAGAAAGAGACGGAAGAAAGAGTAAAGTTGTGATTTCACTTACTTTAATTGATTTTTTAATAGATTTTATTTGATAAAAGGCGTTCTCCTTTTTGTCTTTGTTGACTTTTATGAAATTATAATAACTGATCAAATTATTTAGATTTATACATTTAAGTTAGGGGCAATATGAAATTTTTTAAAATTACATGTGGAACTTTCAAATTTTCACAATTGACTTGGGGCATTTTTATAAATAATGAATAAATTTTTTTTTTAAAGATAATCATCAAAAAAATATTTTAAAAGCCAGCTGGGGCATGTGCCCCACCTGGTCCTATGCTGGCTACGTCCCTGGGTACTTCTCTTATAGCTGTTGCTATAGCAGACAAAAACTCCAAAGCTTCTAAATTTCCAAGTTCCTGAGGCAATCTTTGAAGATTTGAGCACCCATTGAGATACAGACTCCGAAGAGATTTCAACTTACATAGGCTGCTAGGGAGACTCTTAAGACTTTTACAATTTTGAAGGTCCAAGTCCAAAAGCCCAGAGAGACTCCCAATGGACGAGGGCAGTTTTTCAATTGCTGTTCCATTTAAACGTATCTCTTCCACATTAACAGCTGATGAGATCTCTACAGGAAGCCTCTTCAATTTTGAGCAACCAATTAGATTGAGGCTAACTAGCTTATTTAGACCCGGAATCAACGAGGGGTTTGGGGTTTTGGTAAAAGAATTCCAGGCAGCAATGACCATCCGGTTGAACTTACCATGATGCTGTTCGGACAGAAAAGAAGCAACGATGACAAATCATTCAACAATCAAATGTTATGAGGGATTTCAAGAAAAAGAAGCTTGAATAAAATATAAGATATACCTGGACACAGTCCCAAAGTTGTTCCATATTGCTATGAGGGATTTCAAGAAAAAGAAGCTTGTCTGGATTAATATTTGACGGCATTGATGTTAATGGATAACCATGCCAGTGCAAATACCTCACTTCAGCAAATATAGAACCTTGAAAATCAGACACCTTACATTTGTTCCCTCCCTTAGAGATTGAATTATAGAATTTCAAAAATCTTAATTTACGCATCTTCGTGAATGTGTTAGAATTTAGACGAATCTGTCTCACCTTAGACATATCCAGGGATATGCCCTCAATTTTTTCAGTCCCCTAATAATCAATAAAAGACACAAATTAAAATCAAATCTATAAATTTAAGTTGATTGTTATCATTAGGCAGTAAATGTAACCCTACATACAGGGAATAATAATAATAATAATAATAAAATGTGTGACTGCAAACGTGTACATACAAATTGACATTGCAATTTTTTCATTTTTTCCTTTTATTAGCGTCACTCTTCTATTGGGCTTATAACCCATCTATTTATGTATAATTATCATCAAAGATTACACATCCAATAGCATTCCAAAATAATATAATAATATATATATATATATATGTCTCAAATAAAATACTTACTGTATTAGATGTCAAAACTTCGATAATATCCTCATGATGCCACAATCGACTGCGTTCTCCTGGATTATTTACAGATTCTTGCCGGACAATTTCTCTACCCATTTCTTGCAGCAAATCATGCATTGTTATGCTATTGCCATGTATGATAATAAGAGACTTATCAACAAGATCACTTATTCCTATTTGTGCAGCGAAACCGCAAGCATCAAGGAACTTTATCACAAATTCTTTATCTTCACCTTTAAAGAAACAGGCAATGTCCAGAAAAATATTTTTCTGTTCATCGTCCAAACCGTCGAAACTAATTTTTAGCACCTTTTGGATTTCCATATTAAGAATTCTTTTCAATTCGTTTATTGCATTTTCCCAAACTTCCTTTCCTTTTCCATATAAAAAGCAACCTAAAATTTCAAGTGCTAAAGGAACACCTTGAGCATAGTTAATTATCTTTTCTGACAGCTCCTGATAACCTACTTCACTAGGAAGGTTTTCTTTGAAGGCATGTCGACTAAAAAGCTCAAGGGCATGGCCGCATTCTAATGCCTTCATCTCATAAATGTCTTTCTCTTTCACTCCCCCATTTTTAAGAACCTTTTGATCTCTTGTGGTAATTATGATTCGACTCTCAGGCATAAACCAATCAAGACTTCTGATTAAGAATTTTATTTGTCTGAAACAAGTCACATCATCAAGAACAATCAGAGCCTTCCTGCGGCTGAGCCTTGTGAAGTTGAACTCAATATCAGGAATCACATTTTCATCCATCAATACTTCTGAAAGAAGTTTTTGTTGCAACCTAGCTAATCCTCCTGGGTTTTGTGATTCTTTTCTAACATTCTGAAGGAAGCAAGAACCTTCAAAATTTCTAGAGATTTTGTTGAAAACCGCCCTAGCAATTGTTGTCTTGCCTATACCACCCATGCCCCAAATCCCTACTAGAGGTGCAGCAGCTAATAGAGATTCAATTTCACCAACTTTTGATTCTACTCCAACCAGATGGTTTTTGTTATTACATGAAAGTACTTCAGGCAGATGGATGTTGTTATTACATGAAAGTTCTTTAGGCAATTTCTCCAAAATGTCATTAACAACTTTCTTTATAAGTTCAGATTCATTCCTAGCAAATACAAAACATAGTATTAAGCTAAAAAAAAAAACAAAAACAGAGTGTCTTTAATTAGTTCCAGTTTTTGATTTGATGCTTAATTGTTTGCTATTAAAGTAGTTACATAAGACTAGAACTTGAGTTGAAAAAAAGAAAAAAAGAAAAAAAGAAAAAAAGTGTAAAATAAGATGTAACCTAGTAATCTTCATCAATTGATTTAATATTTAATATTAGAATGTTTCATATCTAATAATAAAAAAATTATATAATTGGCGATAAATTGACTGTTATCTGAATACATGAGAATCAAAGCCAGGGAGATTGGCTGCTTCCGTCAAAGCACTCCTCCATCTTTCCATCTTCTCTGGAAATCTTTCTTCAAGCTCCAAAAACGAATCCCCAAAAATCCCAATTTGCTTTCTCACATGTAATGGATCAACGCGGTAGAAGACAGGGATCACAATCTGTCCATAATTGTGCTTGCATTCGAGGAACTTTAGAAGTTCATTGAGACAACGTCCTGAAGAAGCATATCTTTCTGAGAAAATGATAATTGAAATGCTTGATGCTGCAATTGTATCAGGAAGAGACTCTGAAATATCATCTCCTCTGATAAGTTGGTCGTCAATGAAAGTTTCAATACTTTTTTGGCACAAAGCAGAACGAAGATGGCTAGTAAAGCTGTCACGGGTTTCCGCTCTACTAAAACTAAGAAAAACATCATACTTATTGTTTTGAGGATTCATCAAACTCAAACTGCTGTATGGATGGGAAGGAGAAGAAGAAGAAGAAGAAGAAGCCATTAGAGAAACAGTTCAATTGATTAGAGAGATTTTCATCAGAAAATTTGAGATGTTATATGAATTGAATGTCACTGCAGGTGCAGGGCTTATACTGATGCTCTAGCTACTTGACTACTTCATTCCTTCCATGGAACTTTACAAAATAGTTGATGACAGCTAAGAAAAGATACTTTAATTTTTGTCAAAAGTTGTTCGTGTGTATATACCTTTTAATTTTCATTAATGGAACAACAAATTGTGTTTTATTTAACAAAAAATAAAAATAAAAATATTATGTTATTTAAAAATAAAAAAATTGTGTTATTTAACAACTAATTTAAGAATAAAAATAAAAAAAATATTATCACCATCACAACAAATTGTGTTTTATTTAACAAAAAATAAAAACTCAAGTTTAAAATGTAAATTTACGATGTAGGGGCTTTAAAAGAATTTTTTAAGGTTGCCAATAGCTCTAAATATTCATTCAAAGCCCAACAAAAAATTGACGCCCACTAAAACCAACAATAAGAACTCAAAGAAAATACTCTCAAGCCACTGGAGAGATTCAAACTTTCCCAAGAGATGCCAACCATCCAACCAAGGAATTGTTGGCTTATATATTTAGGTTTGGGGACAACAATTTCTTTTAGCCATAGATAGGTGGAGGTTATTATATGATTGATTGTTTTGTATATATAAGAAGTGTGTATTAATATTTGCTTGTTCTTTCATAAATTGTCCTCATGATTTATTATGAGAATTAAAGAAAAGTAATGATACACATCCTAAAATTTTATCTTAAATGATATGATATTCATCAATTGGATGATGAGAAAATACAATTAATTGACTTGAACATTGTGAAAAATTATCAACAACTCAATAAATAACATATCACATACTACATCATTTGAAATAAAATTTAAGATAAAAGTTTTGGATGTCTTTGAAAATACACCTACAAAAAAAGAAAGCAAGCCAAAAAAAAAAAGTTTGCACACAGACACAAATATGTAAATAGGAAGAGATATTTATTTACCCAAATGTATCAGCTGCAATTTCTTCATTATAGCTGAAACTTCCGCTTGGATTTTCTGTTGCATAATTCCATAAAATATGGGGCTTAAAGTATATCCCACAATTTTTCACCAGGCAACACTCTGAATAATCATAAAAAAATCTCTTTAAATAGAACTGGACTTCCACGTGATCACCAAAGAAATAGTACTCCATAAGTAAGTGATCTGACTCAGCCCCCAAAGGCATAGTCGGATTGGCTGCAGTGCAGCTGTAGCTTCTACTAAAACCCGAGTTCGATTCTTGGGAGTGGTAAGGGGGCTAAAAACTGTATTTGGACTTACCCACCCCCCTTACCTTTAAAAAAAAGAAGAAGAAGAAGAAGATGATCTAACTCAACGTAATTAAATCCGCATGACATGAAAGCAAAGGAGTGATTCTAATCTTATATTATTGGAATTCTTAATTGGTATTCTAACTGAAGTTTTACTAATAGAATTTTACTATTTAAATTAAAAATGGTGGGACTTAATAATTATCTATCACTTGATTTATCAGTATTATAAGATATGAAAAATTTAATTATGGAGGTGAATTATAAAATTTTGAGCATAATGTCACGGGACGAGAGGTTTCGAGCCTGTGCGGCACTCGCGCATCCCATACTACGAGAGTAAGCCTAGTGGAAGTGGCACAATATCGACTGGTTTCGCCCTACCTTGGGCTTATCAGGAGAACGGCTTCAGTTCCCAACCAGTGTGTGTAGGGCTTCGCCTGGACCCCTCTTCAATGTTAAGTCCTCGACTAGCGACAAGCTCCCCAAACTCAACCGGGTCAGCCTGCCTAAACTCCAAGGAATCTAGGACCATTGTATTCCCCACACGCACGCCCCTGAAGCACGTCTCCAACAATCAGCACAGCTATCATCGATACTAGCGTACAAGCGCATATCTTGGGTGTCACGATTGCAGTCCGTGACAATAAGGTGTAATTTATGGCTTTGAGAATATTATAGTAATTTTGTTACTTTCAATTATGGATTAAGAAATTATAATTTATAGGGTTAATATCCATTTAGAGTAATATTGCATAAAGTTAATTGTATTTTCTCATTTTCGGAAAGTAATTGTGTAATTTCTTTGGCTTAGGAGGAGCCATGAATGTGAGTTAATCTATAGATGTTGACGATAACCTAGCTTGAGCGTTGTCATAGTGAGAAAAAATTAGTTCAAACATAAAGTTTATTAAATGCTCTAAATATTTCTTATGAGACAAGTAAGACAAGAATATCATATTAATTCCTATTAAAATTTATAGGAATTATATTTATTCCTATTTAAATTTATAGATCATAATAGTAATTGTTGTCTTGCCTATACAACCAATACCCCAAATCCCTAATAGAGGTGCAGCACCTAATAGAGATTCAATTTCTTCAATTCTTGATTCTACTCCAACTAGCTGGGTTTTGTTATTACTTGGAACCACTTTAGGCAGTTTCTCCAAAATGTCATCAATAACTTTCTTTATAAGTTTAGATTCATTCCTAGCAAATGCAAAAAATAGCGTTAAGTTCAAAATTGAGACCAAAAAAAAAAAAAAAGAGTGCAGTTCAAATTTTTAATTTGATGCTATTGTTTTTAAATTGGCCACATAACAATCAAACTTGAGTTAAAAAATACAATTAGAAAAAATGAGTAATATAATATATGACGTAACCGAATAAATCTTCATCAAATGATTTAAAATTTAACTTTAGAATATTTGATATTGCTGATTACCCTAATAATAAAATAATGGTAAGTTTTTATTTAGTCCCCATATTTTGACTTAAGTGTCCATTTAATTCTTATATTTTAACAAATGCCTCAAGATATTCTTACTGTTAAATATGTTGCACTCCTACCTAATAGGATGGCAAAATTATCTGCCAACCAGTAAATCCGCCCAAACTCGCCTGCAAAGACCCACCCACTACGAGTAATTTTGCAGGTTGCGGGCACGTTTGGTATTTCAAACTTAAACCCACGGGTTGCAGGTGGGTTTGGTATTGAAAGAAAATCCTTTGGATACCCGCACAAGTATTCACCAACCTACATTTTTATTTTAATTGTTTATATTTTTAATTTTAATCATAAAAATAAATTAAAAATTTAATCATAAATATGTGTAATTAATTTCCTAATTCCATATATATATATATATGTAATAAGTAGAAAATTTATAGTTTTTAAGTTTAATATTACTGATATTTTATTTTAATTTGACTGATTTTGTTTGTTTTGCTCTAATGACCTGAACCTAATGATTGACAACCAAAAGTTGAGTTTTTATTTGTTTAATTAATTGCTAACGATAGTTATACAAAATTTACTTATTAATATTTTTGATAATTCTTATATATTGATTAAAAGATAGAGCAAGACGTTGATATTAGTAATGATGGTTTGGCTACAACAGAAATATTCTAACTGCATCAAAAATATTTTATGTCAGATTTAATATATTTTGTATATTTATTTGATGTTGAAATTTTAATTTCTTATTTTCATTGGTAAAAATTAGAATTCAGTTTTGTATACAGATTTTTTAGGCTCTTGTTATAAATTTATATTTGAATCACTTAATTTAATTTATTATTTATTATTAAAAGTTTTTTTTTATATTTGTGATTTTAAATAAAAAAACCCGTAAAAAATTCACTAGGTGCTAGAGGTGGGTTTATTAATTGTTAAAACCAGCCAGGTTGTCAAAACCTAGGTTTGGGTATCGCAATGCTCGGACCCAGCCCAATTGTACTTTTTAAACACCCAGGCCGGGCTTAAAAGCCTGGCACCGGGCCGGGTTTTTTAATCTGGATTTTTGTACCCAAATTTTGTACTTTTTTAATATTATATGTGCATATTTTTTTTATTTTTAAATTTATTTCAATGAAATTGGACATGAAAATATAAATTTTAAATGTTTAAAACTTTATATATATGTAATAGATGAGTCAAATAAATATAAATATTTAAAATCATATATATTTTATAATATTGTTTTAATAAAATTCGGGTTTTGAGCCAGGTCCTGAGTTTATCAAGTGATGCCTAGGACTGATTTGGCTTCATACCCAAGCCTAGTATTAGTGGGCCCACATCGTTCGGGTTCGAACCATATGGGTATTTTTGCCACCCTTAAAACCCGCAATAGGCAAGCTTTTTTAAAAAAATATAAAAACCCACGGCCGATTATGGGTGGATTTAGTAATCTAAATTTTTTGTGGATGCAGGTTAGGTAGTGATAAACCCACAGTGGGTGGTATCCATTGCTATCCTTACCTACTCTCTATTTTTCTTTCCTTTTATGATAATATTTTTACAACAATATTCTTATCTTCTCTAGGATATTAATGAAAAAAATATTAATTTATCAAATTAACCTTAAAAGTAATATAAAAATTTTATAAATCTTATGTTATTATTTTACCTTTAAGATTAATTTGGCAAATTAATTTTTTTATAAAATAATAAAAATGTTGTAAGGATATTAAATATTAGTTCTTTCATACTGATATTTTTTAGTTAATTTGCTAGAATAATAAATAATCATTGGTTAATTTTCTAGTTAAATTTTTATAGATAAATTAATTAATATCAAGAATATTATTGCAAAGCTATTATTGTAAAAGGAAGGCAAAAGCAAAGGTAAGAATATAATATAGCTAAATATAATAGTATTTTGAGATTTTTTTTTTTTTTTGAAAAGTATTTTGAGATATTTTTAAAGAATAGAGAATCATTTAAATTAAATATAGGGACGAAACAATTATTTATCCAATAATTAATGAGCTGACTTTTACCTAATGACAAGAGAATCAAAGCTAGAGAGACTGGCTGCGTCCGTCAAAGCACTCCTCCATCTTGCATCTTCCCTGGAAATCCTTCTTCAAGCTTCAAAAATGAATCTCCAAAAGAATCCCAATTTGCTTTCTCAGACGTGATGAATCTACGCGATAGAAGAAAGAGATCACAATCTGTCCATAATTGTGCCTGCATTCGAGGGTCTTTAAAAGTTCATCGAGACACCATCCTGAAGAAGCATAGCTTCGGAGAAAATGATAATTGAAATGCTTCATGCTTCAATTGTATCAAGAAGGGACTCTGAAATTTCATCTCCTCTGATAAGTTTGTCATCAATGAAAGTTTCAATACTTTTTTGGACACAAAGCAGAATGAAGATGGCTAGTAAAGCTGTCACGGGTGTCCACTACTCTGAAACTAAGAAAAGCATCATACTTATTGTTTCAAATATTCATCGAACTCAAACTGCTAGATGGATGAGAAGAAGAAGTGGAAGAAGAAGCCATTACAGAAGCAGTTCAATTGGTTAGAGAGATTTTGACCAGAAAATTTGTGATGTTATATAAATTGGATGTCACTGCAGGGCATATATCGATGCTTTAGCTACTTATTCCTTCATGGAACTTTACGAAATAGTTGATGACATCTTAAAAAAGATACTTGTGGCATGTACATTTAATGAGAAGAAGAAGAAGAAGAAGCCATAGAGAAACGGTTCAATTGATTAGAGAGATTTTGGTCAGAAAATTTATGATTTTATGTGAATTGAATGTCACTGCAGGGCATATATTGATGCTTCAGCTACTTTATTCCTTCCATGGAACTTTACAAAATAGTTGATGACATCTAAAAAAAGAGACTTCTGGCATCTACTTTATAATGAGAAGAAGGAGGAGCAGGAGAAGAAGCAGCCATAAAGTACTCTAAAAGAAGAATAAAGATAAATGAAAGTGTAAAATGATTGCTTTGCCTACTTTTTTGAACTTCTTTTCCCCTTTTCAAGTCCATCCAATAATTTCATGCCAAGCTTCCTTCAATGGTCGTTGAGTTAAACTCTCAATACACTTATCAAATATGAGATCAGGGTCATTTTTTTTTTTTTTTGCAAGTTTAATTCGTTGCGAGAAATTATCATCCAGGTTATCCAATTTTTTGGAGAAAATTCAAAGTACATATACTATGAGTATCAAAAGTTATGTTAATGCCTATAGGTACTAACGTAATTATCTAATATTTAAAATTTGTAAGATCAAAATCGTATATATAGAATTAGTTTTTCAATTTTTTTCTTTTAAATCTATGTAACACATAAATACCTTTTCATTTTCATTCAAACAACTAAATTTTAAAAGAAAGCACTAGTAAGTACATTCTTCAGAAAACATTACTTCACAAAAGAAAAAAAAATGTTTTGTAAAGTAGATGCAATCATTTCATTATTTTAAGCTTAAGAAAGAGTTGGCACTACACCAAATGTGGTCAATGAGTCAATGTCATCGAGTATCGTACACTGGCATGAAGAGACATAGACGATATGCAGCGAAAATAATTTAGAAATAAAATTTGAAAGAAAAATGTTATTTGCACGCAAAATTATAACTGATAAATGAAACGGGGACACTAACATATAAAGATAAAATTAATAAGATAAAATAATAAGCTTATTTTATATTGAAATGCTTCTTATCTTTTGTGACTATGTATAATTTTATGTGTTGTCATATGGCATTATTCAAATTCGAATATGGAAGATTGGAGTTTGCCTAAATCCTAATACAGTAAAATCTCTCAGTAATGATACTATATAGATGAATAATCTTCTTATAATCATAAAAAAAATTTAATTCTAATTTGGGCTAGTTATGAATAAGAATAAACTCTATTTTACTGTATTTTTCTCTCTCGAGAAGATTCCAAATACATTAGTTGATCCAGTGACTATGATTATTTTGAATTTTAGCCACGTGATATTGCTAAGAATTGTAGATCATATTATTTGAGCATTATGATCACTTCATTTTGGATTGTATAGTTTGATATGATTATTGTAAATATTTAATCTATTAGTTGCAACATATTTTTGGAAACCATTGAAAATATGTGGTAATATTTGGATGTTATCATTTAAGTATATTATTTACAATAATGAATGATGTTATGTGCTTGGGGAGAATGATCAATGCAATTGGTTGAATATTAAATTATTTTAGAGTACTTATTTTACAGATTTATAGGTTAAAAATGTAAAAAGTATAAGAGAGACTGCATTAAATTTTTGGCAAGATCCTTATTAATAATTTTATTTAATTAATTTAGAACAAAGAAGCTAGACTCACCTTTAGAGTTCAAGGCGGATCATCTCAATGTCAATGCAAATTATTGTGTGGAAACTCTAATTCCTTTTGTCACCCCGAAAAAGCAAACTGATCACCCCAAGCACTCTAAAAGAAATTAAACTGGTATTATGAAATTTCATAGCCAAGAATTTAGCCGTTGCTTGGAGATTGTGTTGAAGAGTTCCTAGTCAATCTATTCATATAAATGGAACAAGTTAAATCCTAATTTACATCCAGTGATCCAATAACACATTATTCAATTTTTAGATTTTGAATGAAACACATTATTCAATTTTAAAATCTTCATGATGCTGTACTCTCCATTAATTTGTTGGGCTTATCTCGCTCCCACGCTTTGTCTATCACTATAAGCTCATTATAGTCATAGCACCTGGCTTTTGGGAGCCATACAAAGTCGCAATGTTGCTCTTATAGGGGTTTCAGAAGTCTTGTTTGGAATTTTCTTTGTCTTAAATTTACTTTTAATGTTTTAAAAAATTTCAGAAGTTTAAATTACCAAATTGCATCCAAATGAGAATCTTAACAACTTCACCATAAAAAAAAGGCATAGCCTTTCGAGAAAATAATAAGTGAAAGGTTTCATGCATCAATCACATCTAAAAAAATGAGAGATTTTATATCACCTCTATTGAATTTTACTCAATACGTGTATGATATGCGTGCATTTATTCTGAAAAATCATCAGGTAATCGATAGTTATACTTAATTCATGCACACATGTCATACATGCATTAAATAGATATAGTACAATAGAGGTACTATAGAATTGCTCCCAAGAGGGACTGAAATTTCATCTCCTATATGCTCAAACTTTGCTTTATATCCTTTGTCTGTTATTACTTCTAAAAAGTATATCCATCGTTTGCTAATAAAATAATTTTTCTTCTCAAATTTTTTCTTTTGTGTTTTTTTATAAAATTCTATAATATTATTAAAGTCTGTTCTTATTGTAAATGTGTCATTTTTCATATGCAAATGAAATGAATTTAAAGATTTTTTTATTCCTAAAATTTCTAATTCTATACTTGATTTTCTATCTTTCATTCTGTAAATTTACTGCTAGTATACATTACTATTTCTTCTTTATCTTTTGAACTGTCTATATTAGGTTTTTGTATTAATATTCGTGCCCATCGTAAACTACTTGCATTTGTTGTATAATTTTATAGTAACTATCTATAGGTAATGCTAATGGTTTAAGATATCTTACTATTCCTTTAAATTTTTGAACTAATTTTATGTCTTCACTGTTAAAATATTTTTGTTCATTTTCACTTAATTTATTATATAAAGGTCTTATTAATGTACTAAGATTGGTATGAATTTTCTAATGTAATTTAATAATCCTAAGAATTTTTGTAGTTCTTTGATATCTTTTATTTTGTATCGAAATTCTAATATTTTGTTAACTATATATGATTGTAATTCTATAGTTTCTCTGTCTATTGTTAGTCCTAAAAAATCTATTTTTTGTTTTAATATTTGAATTTTCTTTTTAGAAATTAATATATTATTATTCTTAAAACAATCTAAAATCTTATGTAAATGAGTAATATGCATAAACTTATTTTGACTAAAATCAAGAATATCATCAATATAAACTATTCAGAGTCGTATTTGCCAAAATCCATTTTTACAATCAAATTTAGAAAAATATTTAGCATTTTGTATACATTTTAGTAATTCATCTTTATTAGGTATTTTATAACTCTTATCTAGAGTATTGTCGGTTGATCTTTTATAATTAATTACCATCCTACTCTTACCTCTTTTTTGCTTACTATGATTATTTACAATAAATGCGTACATCTCTAATAACTTTTAATTCTAATAATTCATTTAACTGCATTTTAAATTCTTTTATATCTTCTAAACTATAAGCTAAATCTTGTGTTTCTATTGTTATATTTGGATTAATGATTTCAAATTTGTATACTCTCTTATTATCTTTTCTAATCGGACCGTTACCTATTATTTCTATTTTTTTCTAATTTCTTCAGGCCCTTTTTCATATTCTAAACACTCTACTTGTTTTTCTACATTCATTAAATCTTCTAAGTACTTGTCTATTTCTTTGTCATCTAAAATTTGTACTTCATGCATATCACTTTCTACTTCTAACTTACTTTTGTTGTCTAGTTCTTTTGATTTTTCTGCTTTTTCTTCTTCTAATAAAGAATCAAAAAATTTTATGTCTACATCTTTTTCGATCATTAAAGTTTTCTATTCGTATGGAAAAATGTGTGTCTCATCGTTAGGTTGAATAAATGTTGATTTTTTAAAAGAAATTCACTCCATTTGGAGTTATTAATATACTACCATTATTTCCTAATATAAAGTTTAATTTTAAAATAAATTTATATCCGACATTTTTATTACAAATGAATGTTTATGGTAAAATATGTGTTTCTTCTTTTATTCTTATGGGTTTATTATTTATACATTCTGTTTTTTGAATTAATTCACTATTAAATCGTCTAATATTTACTAGATTTCTAAGCTTATTCCTATTATCTTTAGGTATTAAACTGTCATTTATAATACATTTATTTTCACATGTGTCTATCATTGCTTTAGTATAAACTATTTCTTTTTTAAATAATAATCATACATCTGTATTTATTAGTTCACTACTTGCTCTGTTTATTTCTATTGTATTACCATCCTGTTGTTTATCTTTACAATTATTATAAAAGAACTTCTCCTGTGATTGTATCTCTATATCCTAATTCAAAATTTTTATCACTGTTTATGCAATTTTTACCAAAAAATTAGGGGTGGGCAAAATCGGGTTCGGTTCGGGTTCAGATCAACCCGATCGGGTTTCGCGTTGGTCGGGTTAGATGAGAACTCATCCGAATTCAACCCGAATCTATAACCCGATCCGACCCGATCCGAATATAATTCGGATTGGATCGGGTCGGATATAAAAAATACACACACAATCTACCCATTTACACACACACGATCTACACATTTACAGCAACAACCCAAAGCTTTCAAAACTCAACAGCCAAATGGAGCTTGAATCGGATCGGGTGATGGCGGAGGATTGGAGGCGTGGAGGTGACGCAGCAGATCCGGTACTTGGTAGCAGTAGATCAGTAGATCGGGTCACCATTCTCACGGAGTAGCCTCGGTTGGAGTGGGCTGTATAACTGTCGCTTGTTTCCGTCGATAGTGGGATGCAAGAGAGGGAGGCTGTGGCTTGTGGGTGGGTGTGGGCGATTATGTTGCTGGTCGGCAGGGGGCTGTGGGTGTGTCAGTGTGTGTGGTGTTCACTTCGTGTTGGTGTGTGTGTGTTCCAGTGCGTGGGGGGCGTGGTGTGTGTGTGTTCCAGGGCGTGGGTGGTGTGTATGTGTTCCAGTGTGTGTGTTCCAATGTGTGTGTTCCAGTGCGTGGGTGGTGTGTATGTGTTCCAGTGTGTGTGGTGTGTATGTGTTCCAGCGTGTGTGTTCTAGTGTGTGTGGTGTATATGTGTTCCGGTGTGTGTGTGGGGTGTGTATTTGAGGTTTAATTTTTTTTTATTGTGTCAACCCGATCGGGTCAACCCGATCCGATCATGATCCACCCGATCCGATCCGATCATGATCCGATCGGGTTGACACAAATGCACCCGATCGGGTTTTCTTTACAATCTGATCCGATCCAAACCCGATTTTTTTTGGATCGGATCAGGTCGGATCGGGTATTTTGCCCACCCCTACAAAAAATGATGTGTAAATTTCTATAACATTAATTTCTAAATCTGATTCTATTTCTAAGTTTGATTCTGAACTTGAATTGTTACTAGTGTCTGATTCACCACTACTAATACTACATATACTATCATTGTCAGGTAATTGACCTACATTAAGAATTTCTTCTATGTCTAAAATATGTTCTTCTATATTATAACTATCTACTTCTAATTGATTGATCTTTTTATTCTCTAGGTAATCTGATTTAATATGTCCTTTTTTACAGCATAAAAAACATTTACAAGCTTTATTTCTTTTATATATTCTTTTTCCCTTTTTGAATGCTTTTCTAACTTTTTGTTTATTATAATTATATTTAAAAAAGTTTCTTTTTATAGAATTTTCTACTATTATACCTATAAGGTTGCTTATTTTGACTATATCGTTTCCTATGTTTTCTATGTTTCTTATGTCTAAAATAACTAGGATAATTACAGCCTAATGTCGGTACTTCTGTCATGTCAATAAACAATTTTATAAATTGTAACTTTATTTGATGTCTATATTTTTCTTCTTCACAGTATTCTTTAATCATGTCTTTAACGTATTCCATTACTGGTCATAATGTAGCATAATAGTTTATTCCTTGTGTTCTTTTAGTTTTAAACCAATTAATTAATTTATTATGTAATTTTTCTCTTATTTTTCCTAGTAGTTTATCTACAAATTTTAATAATAAATCTTCATCAAAGGTCTTCCTATTTCACTCCAATATTTATAAAAATAATTAGCATATTCATCAAAATATCTTAAATCACAAATTTTAAATTGTTCTAAATTTGTAATTGCTTTAATCTGTGTAATCATATCATCTTTTTTGTCTACTCCTAATATTAATTTTTTCATTAAATCTATAAAACTAATTACTATAATATTTATATCAAAATTGTCTAACTCTTCTAATTTATTTTTCTTCATCCATTCTCTCTATCCTAAATATATATTTTTTTCTCTACTTCCTAAAATAATTTCTAATTATATTAATTTTTAATTGGGTCTACTATAGCTACTAATGCTTCTATAGAATGTCTAAGTAAATCACCTTCCCACTGTTAAATACTTGTTTCCATTCACCGGGTCTATGTCTTTCTAATTCTAATACTAATAAATCTCTAGCTTGTGGCATTGTTTTCTAACTTTTTAATTTTGTTTTAGTTTTAAATACTCTTTCTGCTTCTGTGTACTTTTCATTACTTTATGGGGTTCCTCTTTATTTAAATAAATTTCCACATTTGAGGGTTCTACTCTTGGTTCTAATATAGGTCTATTACTACTTTCTCCTAGTTATGGCTTTCCATCTTCCTCTCTGACTAATATTTCATCTACTTGTTCTAAATAATAAATTTAATCTATTTCTAAATTCTTGAAATTTAAATTTTCTGTAACTTCTATGTCTATACCATCTACTAATTCATCGTTATTACATAATTCTTCAAATAGTTCCTCATCTAAGTATTTTTTAGGATCATTAAATATTAGATTTATATTTTTATCTTTATTATTAAGTAATGTTTTATGTTTATCAATACTTAAATTTTCTATTATAGCCATATTGATTTCTATTTCTTCTTCTTTTTTTGTCTAGTTTTGGATTATTTCTCTGTCTATATTTACTAAATCTCTGTGTAACTTGATTTTATCTAGGGAAATTTACAATCATCCACCTGTTTGTTTTGCCTTTTTAAAAAATACACAAACACTTTTTTTTTTCAGCGCTCCACTTGAAGTTTGCTTTTTGTTGCATTCGTCCACTTCCGTCTAATTTCCATCAGTGAATTTAACAGAATGTTAACGAAATGATATTTTTACCCCTCAAAATTACAATTTAACCCAAAATAAATGAAAGTTGGAGATAAATTGGATGGATTTAATTTTTTTCAAAGGCGGATGCTAGAAATTGGAGGAAAATAAATACAAAATTTCTAAATTTAGTAACAAACATTATTTTCCTCCAATTTCTAGCATCCGCCTTTGAAAAAAATTAAATCCATCCAATTTATCTCCAATTTCTATTTATTTTGGGTTAAATTGTAATTTTGAGGGGTAAAAAGGTCATTCTGTTAAATTCGCTAACAGAAATTAGATGGAAGTGGACGAATGCAACAAAAAGCAAACTTCAAGTGGCGCGTTGAAAAAACAAGTGTTTGTGTATTTTTGAAAAATGTAAAACAAACAGGTGGAAGGTTGTAAATTTCTCTTTTATCTATTTATATATGTATAGCTTGTTTTTGGAACTTCTATCACATTATCTTGTTCTAATTTAGGTAATATCAATTCTAATCCATTTAATTCACTACTACTTGATTTCTTAGGTACTACTGTTTCTACATATTGGCTTTTAAAACAATCGACTATCTTTTTACTTTCAAATCTAAATTTATTATGATATTCATTATACAATTTTTCTAGAAAAAATGTATTAACTGTAAGGTTTTTATATCCTGCATTCATTTTGTAACCTTTAGTTTGTACACTTTTTATATGTCTATATTAAGCATACATCCTACTACAGCTACTTTATTTTTTAAGTCTACTTTTCCACTAGTTATTTGAGCTTGTTCATGGTCATAAAAGCTACTATAATATAGATGTAAATGAGCCTTTATGTCCAGTCCTTCTCTAGCCTGACCAAGAATTCCTATAACTATTATTCCCAATGTATGCCATTGTAATTTTGTTTTCTAAGATAGTCTCTACCTATTGGACTGATTAATGTTAATTCTTCTCTTTTATTTACTACTGATAATTTAGTTTCATCTGTATAAATATGTAAACTATTATTTACTTTTGACATTAATCCTTCATTATATAATCTTTTTTTTCTTCTAATTTTTCAAATCCTCTTTCTAATAATTTATCTGGATCTTGTTCATCTATTATGTTTTTAGTTCTTTCTATAATTTATTTTCCTCTACTAGAAAATGATAAAGATCTTTTAAGTCTTTCTACCATATTTACATCGATTCTACTATTTCATTTCTTTTTAATATTACTTTAGGTCCTAAAATATCTTTATTGTCTACGGTTCTAGGTGCTAAGATTGGTCCACTTAAATTTAAATTTTCTACTCTATTGGTTAATATGTCTAGTTCTTTATCTAAATTATCTAATGAGTTGCTAAGTTTTAGGTTTGATACGGATTCTTTATTCTTTCTAAATATTTAAAAATTATTTTCTAATTTACTAAGTCTATTGTCTATGTCTTCTAACTTATTACTGATTTTGACTAATAATTTAATAATAGTATTGGTTTGTGCTTGCTGGATACTATTATTTTCTTAACTAAATTCTTTAAAGTTATAACTTACTGGATTTAGATGTGGTATGTCATATTTTAATTTTGCTAAAGGTTTGATTAATATTTTTTCTGAATTCATTCACTGACTATTAATTTTATGGCATCTAATTGTATTTGTAAATCTCTCTATGTAAATTTAATATTTTCTATTTTTACTTTTAAACTTTCTACAAGGTTGTTAATTTCTGGTTCTACTGGATTAGGTGTTTTTATGTCTAATAATCATATTAATTCTATTATTTATTTCTTGCTAGGGAATCTTTTAATTTGAATATTAAAATATGCTAATAATTCTTTAATATAATCTAAATTTCTTCTTAACGTGTTAATATTACTAGTTTCGAAGAATTTTCCTAGTCCTAGTACTAGTTCTTTTAGCTTTTCAATATTTACTTCTAGGTCTTGTCTTAAGTTAAGTAAGAGGACTACTATGAAATTTTGTTGACTATTGCTAGTGTGTGGAATATGTTTAAATTGATTTTTTAAGTGTTCTATATTACAACTAATTTTAACTCTTTTTGTTAAATTTAATTTTTTTTCTATGGTGTCTAATTTCTAAATCTAAATATTCTAATCTCTAAAAATTCAGAAACTAATTTTTTAAATCTTCTAATTTATTTCTAATTTTTAATGGTAGATTTCGTACTTGTCTAATAATTTCATTTGCTTATTAATATTATAATATTGTAAATTATACTTTCTAAAGTTAAATATAGGCAAATTTGTAAAAGCGTAATGTTTAATACTTATTTGTCTTTCTATTTCAGGAGGTAAAAGAAATGTGTAATCTATTGGAAGTTTTATATTTCCAAATTTTTCATCTAATAAATTGTTTAATTGTAATTGTTCACTACGAATTCTTGCTGCTTCAGTTTCTACAATTTCTAAAATTTCTATATAAGGGTTATTTTCTATCCAAGTATCAAAATCTTTTTCTAAAATAGTAAATGGATTTTTATAGAAGTTTTCAAGATCTTGAGCAAATTTAGCAATCGAGAGAAATATATCATAAAGTCAATGAAGTCTGCCTTGTAACTACTTATATAAAAAATATTTAAAACAAGAACAAAAGAGATGCTTTGACACCAAAGAAGAGGAAAGATAAACGGGCGACTAGTTCAAACTAGGGGAAGACTTGCACCTGCCTTATTATACCAGTAGTGCAAATTGATGTAGTCTCCATTTAGGTTGACCATCAGACTATATGTCGCTGGTTTCCCTCTAATATATAGCGAATTCCAAAAATTTGATGTAGTCCCCATTTAGGTACCTGCCTTATTATACCAGTAGTGCAAATTGATGTAGTCCCCATTTAGGTTGACCATCAGAATATATGTCGCTGGTTTCCCACTAATATATAGCGAATTCCAAAAAGTTTTTGTTAAAACTATGAAACCTACTTTGGCAAAAACTGACCCTTCAAAGTTTATTTAACTACTTCTGAAAAGGCCAAGTGGTGAACCACTACCCTCAAAATTAAGCATGACTATGAGGATAATGGTTCGAGTCCCCATGGAATCAACTTCCCTCAATTAAGCATAATTGTGTGGAGATTATTTGTAAAGTCTTTCTCCCTTGCGAAATGCGAGTGGAGTAGAGATACTCCTCCTCAGTGAGGGTTATTTATTTGGGCATGTACTTCACATAATTTAATATAAATATCTGTGTAATAAAGTAACCAGATGCTTAATCAGTTAAAAAAAAAAACTACTTCTGAAAACATGCTGGTTAAAAACACTTTTAGCTCCTGACTCACGTCAAAAAATGCCTTCTTAACATATTAACAACTAAACATGCCAATGGAAATCGTGTTTAAAAAGAAGTTTTCAAAAAATCAGTAGAAACTTTTAAAAAGAAGCTTTCAAGAACAAAAACCTTAATTTTCTCAAAAACGTTTCCTCCAAACTCTTTTCTTTTCAATGATAACAATGATCGCCTTTCATTAATGCTTGAAATATAATTTATGTTGGATTTTTTTAATCCAATATTAATCCAACGTTGGGTTTATATATGAATAATTATGTGTTGCAAACTGTCATATAAGGTTAAACCTAATTAAAAGTGATCTATCAAGATTTTTGGTATTATGAGCTTTAATGTATCTAATAGGGTGTGAGCTTAAAATGTGTAAAGACCCAATGGTATATTAATTCTATGATGGGCAGAATTAGGAATATCTAATGACAACAGGAAAATGTTGTACATATAAGTGGTTATGGTCCCCAGGTCAAACATATCTTTCTATTCTTTCTGACATTCCATCATCGGAGAGAGAGAGAGAGCAGTGGAAAACTTGAAGGATTCTCTAGGAGAACGTGTTGATCTGAAAGGCTAACCACACCACCTTAGAGGGCAATTAAACATTATGGATTCAGGTACGCTTCTGCATATATTTTATTATTGATTCTTGGTGATAAAACATGAATATTCCTGGGTTATAGGTGATGCTTTTCATTTAAAGTTTTCTTATTCTGACAAGTGGTATTAGAGCTCATTCATGTTGAATCATTGAGAGTTAGATTTATTTTTATTAATAATTAAAGTTTTGGTGTTCTTGAATTTAATAATTCTAATATTATTAAATTTGAGAACAAATTTGTGGTTGACTTTTGGTATTTAGCAAAAATAAATTTGGAATTTGAGACAAATTAAAAATTTTTTAAGGATTAATAAAAAAGATTCTTTCTTCTTTTTAAGGACTATAGCCAACAGCAGCTACTGCCACCGTCAGCATTAGCGAGAGGCACAGCACTTTGGCCATGCACGTCGGGGTCGGATCTAGCAAAAACGACGGCTTTAAGAATTAAGAGAAAAAAAGAAAGGCGACACCGGCAAGACGCGGCATTGGGCTGCATTAGCAGTGATGCTGCAACCATCAGGCCGCTATAGAATAGTTTCAAGCAAGACTGCCATAAAATAAAAATGTTGGTTTTTTTTTTTATTTGGGACTGGTCCAGAACCGGTCAATGGTCTAAATCGGTCAAAGTTTGATTGGTCAACTGTCATACTTTCATTATGACCTGAATTTTTTAATTTTTAATTTTTGGGTAATTTTTAGTGCAATTTAAATTCAAATATTGTTGGTTTATATATATTTTGAGATAAATTAATTGAAGCAACATGTTGCCAAACTGACCTCTCTTATGGATATTAATTTATTTTCGAATATAAGCGGTTTTGTATATGTAATTTCTGTAAATATCGGTCAGTCCAAAGGAAGGTCCATATTTAATAGAATTGCATGTGCACCTGTGGTAATAAACACATGATGATTATTTGGTTTAACATGTGAGCAATTAATCAGTCCAAAAAAAGTTTCTTTGTTTGACATGTTTTTATTATCAATGCTTGATTACTATATCAAGATATTACCTACAAGTTAGTATTTTGTCTAAAGATGAAATATTAATGGAGTGTTCAGTATCTCGAGATGAGTTTACCTTTATTTGAATTTGCTTTTGTTTTAAGACTTACAGGAGCTTGTTTTGTTTGTTCATTATTTTTTGTTTAGTTATGACTCCTGCTAATATTACTGCCAACATCAATTTTATTCCTATGGTAAGTGGCTCTAACTTCAAGTTATGGCAAGAGATCCTCTTAATAGTTCTTGCAGTCATAGATCTCGACCTTGCGTTAAGGGTTGATTCTTCCCCACCTCTTGCAAATTAGAGTACCCTTGATGACAAGAGGGATATGCAAAGGTAGGAGATATTAAATCGCATGTGTATCATGGTCATGAAAAAGGCCATTCCGGAAACATTCAGAGGTTTAATGTCTGAAAAGGCAACTACAGCTAAGGAGTTCTCTGTAGAACTTGAACAAAGGTTTGTCATAACTATCGTGGTCATGAACAGAGGTTTATGTCAAGAAGGAAAATGCTAAAATTAGTACGTGCTTGACAATCCTAATTTCAATAACATATGAGGACGAGGACAAGGGCAAGAAAAGGAACAAGAGTGAGAAAGCTGCAGATACAACACCTCAAAAGAAACAACAGAAGAAATTGTATTATCTAGAAGCCATTAGTTGTTTCTTTTATGGAGCTGAAGAGCATGGTTTGATTTGTTCTAAGGTTAATTTAGCTTCCGTATATAGACACGCGTGGTGGATAGGTGTCTATATAAGGTTGGTTGAATTACCGAAAGCCCAATTATGGTAAAAGATACATCTATATGGGTGATGAGAAGAATGTTGAAGTTGAAGCAATTGGAAAATTTTGATTGTTATTATAGACCAAATTTTATTTGAATCTTGATAAAACTTTGGACAAATATGGTTATTCTTGTTTATTTAGAAATAGAAAATTCAGTTTGTTTCATGATTGAAAACTAATTGGTTCCAGTTCTTTGTCAGGATATGATAATCTTTATATGCTTGACATGATTGCTTCATTTAATGAATCCCTATAATTATGTACACGGGGTTTAAGGAGGAAACCAATAAGAATTTAGTTACGTTATGGCACAGGAGATTAGGTCATATCTTCAAACAGAGAACATAGAGACTTGTGTCAGACAAAATTCTTAAGCCCTTAGAGTTCACAGATTCTTATATATGTGTTAACTGTATCAAGGGGAAGCAAATCGATAAAAGGAGATTTAAAGCCAACAGAACTTTGGATGTCTTAAAACTCACGCATACGAATATTTGAGGGTCATTACCTGTAGATGCTTCGAATAGTCAACAATATTTTATGTGTTCATAGACGATTTTTTGAGACATGGCTACATATATCTCCTCCATAAAAAGTCATAGTCGTTGGGTATGTTAAAAAATTTAAAAGCTGAAGTTGAGAACCAATTCGGCAAAAGAATAAAAAACGTCAGATTTGACCGTGGTGGTGAATATTATGGTAGATATGACGATTTAGGTAAACAACGTCCCAAACTATTTGCTAAATTCCTAGAGGAATGCGGTATCATCCCACAGCTGGGTTCCCCCACTATGAATGGTGTCGTTGAAAGACGAAACACGACGTTTAACGCCATGGTGAGGAGTATAATTTGTCATTCTATCTTACCATAATCACTTTGGGGAGAAGTATTTAAGACTGCAACATGTATCCTAAAGAGAGTTCCATCTAAAGCGACTGTCAAAATCGCTTACGAGCTTTGGATGGGTAAGAAGCTTAGTTTAAAGCACTTGCATGCTCGAGGATGTCTAGTTGAGGCAAAAACCTTATACGCCTAATGAGAAAAAACTAGACCGAAATATGGTGAGTTGATATTTCATTGGATACTTAGAACGATCCAGGGGTTACAAGTTTCATGATCCCACGACTAAGTTAATTTTCGAGTTGAGAAATGCTGGGTTCTTTGAGAATGTTGAGTTTACGGGGGGAGATACGACTAGAGACTTTGTCTTTGAAGAAGAATATGTTAATATTCTCATAAGTGTTATTGGCATTGATCAGGGTCTCATTATTGACCTTGTTCAAGACACAACAAATCAAGATAATGTTGGAGAACCCTTTATATAAGAAGTTATTCTAGAAGAACAAACTCTATCACCTCAAGAACCTATGCCATTAATGAGATCCACTAGAGAAATGAGAAGTGCAGTGCTAAATGACTACAATGTATTTCTTTAAGAATATGAGGCAAACATTGGAGTGATGGAAGACGATTCAATTAATTTCTATGAAGCCATGGATAGTTCAAACTCTCAGAAGTGGATAGATGCCATGAATGAAGAGATGAAGTCCATGAAGGATAATGACATATGAGATCTTGTCCCATTGCCAGAAGGTGCGAAACATATTTATTACAAATTGATATTTAAGGTCAAGAGGGATTCAAAAGGTAATATGGAGAGGTATAAGCTGCGTCTTGTCGCAAAGGGCTTTATGCAGAAAAAAGGCATCAATGATAAAGAGACTTTGTCTCCAGTTTCTTCAAAAGATTCTTTCAGATTTATAATGGGATTGGTGGCGCATTTCAATCTTGAGTTACATCATATGGATATAAAGACATTGTTTCTCAAGGGCAACATTGATGAGAAAATCTATATGGTGTAACCGGAAAATTTTGTGACAGGAGACCTAATGAATATGGTTTGCAAACTTAAGAAATCCATCATGGGCTCAAGCAAGCATTTCAATAATGGTATTTCAAGTTTTATCAAGTGATTATCTCATTCGGTTTCAAGAAAAATTTGGTCTATGATTGCATATACTTTAACTTTTGTGGTAATAAGTATGTATGTATGTATGTATATATGTATGTATATAGCCAGTCACTTCCACTATTAAAGATACCTGACAACGAACAACTCATTTTACAGACAGATGCTAGTGACCATTATTGGGGAGCACTGTTGATAGAGGAATCCGACAGAAACATAAGAGTATGTGGCTATAAATCAGGACAGTTCAATGATGCTCAAAGCAACTACCCATCCTCGAAAAAAGAAGTCTTAGCAGTTATTAAAGGGATCAAGAAATTCTAGTTCTTTCTTTCTCTGACCCCTTTCATACATGAGAGATTCCATTTAAATAAAGATAGGGGTGTGATGTGCTATAAAGTAGTTAATGAATTATAAAGTAGATTCCTTAGTGATAAAGATCAATAATGCAAATAGTGTGTAATAGTGGATCCCTTACTCCTATAAAAGGGAACCCATGGTTTGTATCTGG
Source organism: Citrus sinensis (assembly GCF_022201045.2). NCBI lineage: Eukaryota > Viridiplantae > Streptophyta > Magnoliopsida > Sapindales > Rutaceae > Citrus > Citrus sinensis. The sequence goes on along the minus strand of NC_068558.1, from coordinate 27,893,039 downwards.
GCATCGAGTTTTGGAGCGGGTCTAGTATTTGTATGCTCTACTCTGTAATCAACAAACCATCCAGTTCTAATAAAATAACCAGTTTCCAAAAGTGGTATCAGAGCCAAAACCCCTGGGTGTGTAACAATAATATGCTCTATGGTTGCCGAAATACTTCGAATCCTCCACATTAGAAAATTGTTAGATATTAGTCTGTTTTGTCCAAATTTTCTAGAAACTTTGGTCTTTTAAAGAGAATTCCCTCTAAGTGTGGCGTCCGTTTGATAAGGCCAGGGGAGCCATGTGTTTAGGGCTTATCACCTTAAAGAAAACTCTTTGAAACACTGTAGTCATGGAAAACCAAAACAATTCTAGACCTGAATCCCACATCACTTCTGATCCTTCCACTTTGGCCCTTAGAGTCCTTACTGATAGTGCACCTTCCATAAACTTCCATTATGAAACCTAGGAAGACGAAAACAGAGAAAGAGTGGTACAATCCTTCAGACTGGATCCTCTCGACCCATATAAATATTACCATGTAAACGCCACCCTAAATTCCTTAAGAGCCATAATCCCCATCTGACAGCCTAAATTAAAATCCATTTACAAGTCCTCCGAAATAACTGTCCAGTCAATATCCTCCAGTTCAAAAGAAACATACCTACCTATTCTTTCTTCTCTTAAGATTACCAGGTACAAGAGAGAAGGGTATAAGAGTCTACATCTAGGAGCAATCTAGATAGGAATACAACCATTATTTCTAGCTGGAAAGGATGTCACATGTTTTATTGCCATTCTAAACACTAGATGGCAAACATTTGAGAATGCCTTAATTACTGCTGTTGAGGTAGGACTTAATAAAGGCCATATTGTTCTCCAAGTAAAACCTAACTTTACCCCAGACCTACATAAACCATCCCTCACTGATGCCATCAAAGTGTTAATCCAATTGAATGGGTTAACAATGAAACCTGATGAGTCAGCCTTAGCAATCCATCATTCCATGACCTACAAAGTCTAAACCCACATGTTCTCTATGAGCAGCTCTGGAAGACCAATCACCAGATTCTTAGACGGTGAAGGCAGAGTAATCCAACTAAGGGTTTACCAACAAAATCAACTCATTTTCCCTCCTTAATGGATTAATAAGTATGAGAAGAACAACTGGCCTCGGCAGATCCATGAAGCCCCAAAAGTTAGTAGGATGCAAGATGGCTGGGTGTCAGTTTCATTCCCTTAAGAAACTAGACCTCTTTATCCATGTGAAAATCTTCAGATTGAAGGAAAGCCTCCCTCATTCTGCACTTATATGCCTAGAAGATCAACTTCCTGCAGAATTATGGGTCCAATTACCATGATCAACACTCCAGATCTCGACAATGAATTCATAAAAGATATGTGTGGAGGTATGGCCGCAACATGATGGGTTATACAAAAGGTCAATCCAATTGAGTTCGGACTAATCGAGAAAGCACTCAACTGGAACAACATTAATGCTGTTGAACAAAATCAGGCATTGGGAGAAATCTTGATTAACCAGTAGCAAATTTTGTCTGAACTAAGCAATTTGCGAAAGTAGATAAAAAAGACCAGGAAAGTCCACAGAATGACTACCTAGCAGTTGTCACAGCTCCATGAAAACCCCAGACCTATCAAATGATAGTCGCCACAGGAGCTGCATCTCTTGAAGAAATGGAGAGGATAAGGCAATGTTTTACAAGAAAAGTTAGGGGTGGACATGGTTCGGTCCGGTTCGGTTCAGATCGAAATTAAGCAGAACCGATTTAAATCGATTATTTTATAAAAAGAACCAAATAAGAACCGAACTCAATAAAAACTGAATATAAATGGATCTTTTCAGATTGGTTCGTTTTTTCGGTTTTGGGCCTATTGGGCCTATTTTGAATTTCTAAATTTTTAGTCCATTCGGCCTCATGAATGTAATAATTTTTTCAACAATTAGTTTATCCTAATTTCATTACAAATATTAACAATAAATACAAAGTATTCAAAACACATTTTATCACTAATATCTTACTAACTACTAATAAGGTACTTACAAAATATGAAATATTAAGATTTCAAAATACATAATCAAACTCCAATACTCCATCTACATAAACATAATGTTGTAAAGACAAATAAAAATAACAACAATTAAAACTTACAACACAAAATAAAAAGAAAATTTGGAAACAAACACCAACAATAATTTTTAAATATATATATACCCGTAATCGTTTGTGTGCATGCCTATTTTAGTTATCTTACGCAACCAATTAAAATTTAACATGTGTCTATTTAAATAAAATTCCAAGAATAACCCAGTTTTTCGGTTCAGCTGAGTGAATCGAATACCGAACCTGCATTTTGGTTTTTTTTACAAACTATATATTTCAGTTATTTTTTAAAATTAAAATCGGTCCGAACGGAACTGTTTGGATCGATTTGATTCAGTTTTCTCTAGTGCACAGTTTTTTTGCCCACCCATAAGAAAAGTGTCCAGGCATTGGAAAAGCAAGCATACCAAGCCTTGGCACATTTGGGAAGAAAATGCATATAGAAACTGCCAGAAAGCATTTTAGAGAAGCTATGCTCCGCCTCCACAATATCCATGGCTCATAAAAGCTATGGGATGGGATGACAAGGATGATGAAGAAACCAACACTTCTTCAGGAACATGAACTTCCTCAGATGAAGAGGCACTAAACCCAATCCTAATGGAGAGACCCAACCCTGCTAATCCATTCTATATGGATACCAGAAGAAGATTTGCTGCCTCCGCAACTGAACATGGTCAGACCTCTGATCCCAGCAGACAAGTATCAACACAACACCCATAAGGAGCAACATAATTTATAGCTCAGGAATATGCTGCAGAACCAGTAGTATCTGGAATAGAATCTTCCAATCCAGCTAGGAGACCACCCAGAAAGGTTCCGTCGATAGAACAAAGAGATAAAATACCCCAAGGAGAAGAATGAGAGACGAGAGTCCAACTTGGGCACTCAACAACGGGGAAAATGTTCTGGAATATAGATGGGATAAAGCCAAAAGAAAGAGTGGCTTATTTTGAAAAAATGACGGCATGGTATGAAGGAGAATGCCAGCGAGCCCCTTAGCTGACAAAAAGAACAGCCGCTATGAGACTTGTAGCAGGCTTTGTAGGATCACTCAGAAGAGGGTGGGGAAGAAAGCTCACGAGAGATGAAAGGGAGTTCATACTGGGCAGAGAAGATCCCTGTGGATCCCTCATGGAAAATCTATCTTTAGATTTTCTAGGGCAGTTCATGAGAGAAGAAGAAGTTACAGAAAAGAAATTTCTCCAGAACAAGTGCTGTAATGTCAGGCAGATGGAAGAGTACTACCTGGAACAAGAAAGGTTATACTACATCTTTCACAAACCCACTGATACTATTCACAGAACGTTCGTACTCAACATGCTAGGACTTGTAGTAGAGATGATGGAAGCAAAGTTCAAAGCTGACGCAATAATAGACCTATCGATGTACAATATAGCACAACTGTACCAAATAGCGACAGAACTCATCCAAGGCCACTGCAGATCACAAGAGTTAAAAAAGCACATGAAATAGATTGAGAAAATGTCATTATAAAAATATTGTGATGACAAACCAAATAAGTTTGGATGCCAGCATTCAGACAAGACATGCTACTGTAGACCAGGCAAACGTAAGAAGGAGAAAAAGCCCTAGAAGCCATATAAGGGCAAAAAGTATCATTTTATTAAGAAGCGAACCAAGAAAAAAGGTTTGGGGAGATGTTTTATCTGTAGAAAGAAAGGACATTATGCACGGCAGTGCAAGTAAAAAAAGAAACTCCTAACCAAATTACTTCAGATGATCCAACAAGCAGAATTTGAGGATGATGACTACTACTGGACTTCCAACCCCATTGGAGCAATATTTGATCTCGAAGAATCAGATAATAGTACCGGAGAAGCAGAGGAAATTTCCAGTAGCAGCTTAGAAGAAGAAGAGCCAGTCATGATGGTAAGACAACCATTACCAGTTGACTTCACCATGGAACCAACATCCTTCTTCATGCCCTACATCAAAATAGTTCTCAATCTATCAGAAGAAAGCCAGGTGGCACTCACTACTCTAATTGACACATGAGCAATATGTTTAATAATACGCGAAGCATGTGTACTTAAAGACTGTTACGTCCCTATACAAGTTTCTTTCGGCTCAATAAGTGGGGAAGACTTTTATAGCCGCAAATACACAAGGCCAATTGAAGTAAAGCTATTTGGAATAAGGCATGGATTCTTTGCTTTTGATCATACTGGCGAAGATATCCTACTGGGTACATATTTTCTCAGTCTTATTGCCCCTTTTGCCTTTTTTTCCGGAAGGGTTCTTATATACTATTCATAATCCTATGGATGGTAATGCCCATTTGTTCCAAGTTCCTTGGGTTGAAAAACACTCCATTTTTGGAGAGGGTGAAAAGAGGAAAATAAAGAAACACCCAATCCATAAATTCGAAACACAGATCAAGGAGCTTCTGGAATGCTGTGCAGAAGTGCTAAACCAATTTTGGGCTCGAGAACAATACTTTGTGTCATTGCCTTACAAAGATGGATGGACCATGCCTCATCAGACAGCTTCGCATCCAGGTATGCCCCATGATGAAGATCTGTACATAACAGAGATCCATGCCTTAATAGATCTAAAGCTGATCGGGCCCTCTAAGTCTCATTCGGCCATCCCAGCATTTTATGTCAACAAGCACTTAACATAAGTACGTGGCAAAAAGAGATTGGTGATAGACTATAGGAAGCTGAATGATTTCTTGCAAGACATCAGTTACCCCATTCCACGTTGCAAGATATCAGTTACCCATTCCACGTCGGACACACCTTTTAAAGCAAATAGTAGGTGCAAATGTGTTTTTAAAGTTCGACATGAAATCAGGCTTTTGGCAGATCTAGATAAAGGAAGAGGATAGACACAAGAAAGCTTTTGTGGTTCCCTACAGGCATTATGAGTGGAACGTGATGCCTTTTGGATTAAAGAATGCACTGTCAAAATTCCAAAACACAATGGATGAAGTGTACAAATCCATCTCTAGATTCTGCCTGATTTACATTGATGATGCCCTTATCTTTAGCATCAGCGAGGAAGAGCATGCAGAGCACCTATCCCAATTCAAAGACCTAGCATACAAACATGGGTTAGCCTTGTCAGAATAAAAAATGAAGATAGGTCTCAAAGAAGTAGATTTTTTGGGACTACATATCAAGCAGGGATACATCATTCCTCAGCCACACATTACTGAGAAAATATCCCAATTTCATGACCAGTTGTCGAGCAGAAAGCAGATCCTGCAATTCTTTAGGATAATCAACTATGCAGCAGATCATGTCCAGAACTTGTAAAAAATGACGAGTTAGATATCCTAGCACTTGAAGAAAGGTGCCCCCATAGTGGTCGAAAGAAGCGACAAAAGCAGTGATAGAATTAAAGCAAAAGTGCCAGTCACTTCCACCATTAAAGATACCTGACAATGGACAACTTATTTTACAGAAATTTGCTAGTGACTATTATTAGAGAGCACTCTTGATAGAGGAATCCGAGGGAAACAGAAGAGCATGTGGTTATAAATCAGGGCAGTTCAATGATGCTCAAAGCCACTATCCATCCTCGAAAAAAGAAGTCTTAGCAGTTATCAAAGGGATCAAGAAATTCCAGTTCTTTCTTTCTCTAACCCCCTTCATAATTGAAATAGACTATAAATACTTACAGGGACTTCTGAGAAAAAAAGAAGAAGGAGAATTCCCAGATTTACAGCTAGCAAGGTGGTCTGAGTCTCTTTCGAGATTCAAGTTCGAAGTTAAACACATAAAGGGAGAATCTAATACAGTAGCCGATTTCCTATCCAGACCGGTTACTATGATCTCAAGAAGAAGCCTCCCTAGACGATGGGAAGAAGGAAGCTCTAGAGCCCACAAAGCCAGAGGACACTTCCTTGAAAATCTCAACACTTTAATCTCATGGCTTTCCGATGATGTACAAAAAAGAATCTTCAAGAAGGTGATTGATCACAAAGAAGACCCATAAGACAGAGCTTTGACCTGGTGAATATGGCAGCTCATGGCCTTACAAGAATTTAGACCCGCTTACAACAGAAGAAGCCAGACACCATTCGAACCATATCCAGATCCAGACTAGATGCACAAAACAGTCTTCAAGCTAGGCTGTACATTCTATCATGTAATAGATGAAAACACAAACTGGGGACATTATGTCATCTGTGACATAACCCCACAGGCTTACTATATATTCTGGTACTGGCTGAACATCTACCCGGTGGCAATACTATTTGAACCAAAATTAATCCACACCAGCAGCAGATATGAAAAAGGGCGCTGGTTTGACAGAATGTTTGCCTCTATTTTTGAAGATATCCTTACCCTTGCACTCATCAATGGTTATCACATCCCGCATACCACTATCGTGATTGTGAAATTAACAGATATTTGAGGGAGACGTAAAGAGTTTGCCGAACCAATAGTCAAAGTGGTGGAACACAACCACTTATGTGAAGACATCAATTCCATGTGGACAGGATGCTTTACGGCAAGGAAAGCATTGGCTGAAGTTTATGATACAATTTCTATGTACATAACTCACAGCCCAATATCCTCACAAGTCCAAGGAACACCAGACCTCTACTACAAGGAAGGTATCAGGATGCGAGACTCTACAACGATAATGAAGGGGAGGAGGACATGCAAGAAAGATACAGAGAACAAGAAGGCTGTCCATGGAGGACCCCCTAAATCGACAGATGAAGAGGAGAGCTAGAAAAACTAGCCGACTGGCTAGATCTAGAACAATGGCCACAGCTGAAGGTGGAACCATAGCTAGAGGATGTGGATTGGCAAGAGCTCACTGACAGGATGGAGACCATGTCAGAAGAACGGAGAGCTAACCTATCGGGAAAAAGCACGTCAACAAGTGGCAACTCTGGACTGTAGGCGAAAACATAGTGGACCCCATAGTGGAAGCGATGATGATAATAATATATGTAATAATTGTATGTGTGCTTCACATGTGTACAAGAGAGATTCTATTTAAATAAGGATAGGGGTGTGGTGTGCTATAAAGTAGTTAATGAGTTGTAAAGTAGATTCCTTAGTGATAAAGATCAATAATGCAAATATTGTGTAATAGTGGATCCCTTACTCCTATAAAAGGGAACCCATGGTTTGTATCTGGGCATCGAGTTTTGGAGCAGGTCTAGTATTTGTATGCTCTACTCTGTAATCAACCAACCATCTAGTTCTAATAAAATAACCAGTTTCCAAAAGTGGTATCAGAGCGATATAGGCTTATTACACAATACCAAGAGATTTCTACCTAAGAATTTTTAGATGAAAGACCTTATTGATGCCTCTTTTATATTAGGCACATAGATACACTGGGATCGCTCTCGGGGTATTCTTGGATTATCACAAAAGAGTTATATCGAAACAATTCTCAAGAGATATGGCATGCAAGATTATAAACCAGGTGATACCCCTATGGCGAAGCAAGACAAGTTTAGCCTTAATTAGTGCCTTAAGATTAACTTTGAGGAGAATGAAATGTAAGAAATTCCTTATGCATCAGCAGTAGGAAGTTTAATGTATGCTCAAATTTGTACGCGACCAGATATTGCGTGCGTTACTGGGATATTAGATAGATATTTAAGTAATCTAGGAGCAGACCATTGGAAACTGCTAAATGGGTCTTACAATACTTACAAAAGACTATATGCTCACATATTAGAGGTCAGTTCAACTTGAGATCGTTGGGTATACTAACTCTGATTTTTTTGGATGCCAAGATAATATGAAATCCACTTCCTGTTACATCTACCTACTAGCTGGGGGTGCTGTCACTTAGAAGAGTGCTTAACAGTTTCTCATAGCTTCTTCTACTATGGCAGCAGAGTTCATAACATGTTATGAGGCATCCAATCACTGAATATGGCTACGAAATTTTGTTACGAAGTTGCATATAATGAAATACTAGTTATGCAACCCAAGAGGGGGGTGAATTAGGATTTTAAAACTTAAGCTAAACAAACCACACAACAATTCAATCTATTGCCTTAATGAAATCAAAAATGATAAATTTAATAAAGTACAATAATAAATGAGTAAGGGAAGAGAGAGCAAACACAATAATTTTTACGTGGTTTGGCAATCCCCGCCTATGTCCACCCTCCCAAGCTCAACGAGCTTGATGATTTCACTAAGCGAGCCTCCAAGGCTTCAACAAATTTTACAATTGACTTCCAATGTGTCAATAGACCTTTAAAACAAGCATACACTAAATATAATGTCAGGCTTACTAGCAGTTAAGTAAAGCAAGGATTCGATCATATCTCGATAAGTTTTGATATCAACTTACTTGCGTTTTTCATCCTTCTCAAACTTGATTGTTGAGCTCATTGGAGTACTTTTAATCTTTCCTTCTTCAAGGCCAAATTTCTTGAGTAAGTCTCTTAAATATTTGGCTTGATTGATGAAGATTCATTCTTCAATTTTTTTTATTTGAAGTCCAAGAAAGTACTTCAATTCTCCTATCATGCTCATCTCAAATTCTTTACTCATACAAGATAAAAGTTTCTTACACAAAAACTCATTAGTAGATCTGAAAATAATATCATCAACATAAATTTGGACAATGAGAATGTCTTGATTCTTATGCTTAATAAACAGAGTTGTATCAACTTTACCCATTGAAAAACCATTATCCAACAAAAAAATTTTAAGCCTATCATACCATGCTCTAAGTGCTTGTTTTAAACCATACAAAGTTTTTGTTAACTTATAAACATGATCTGAAAATTTCTCATTTTCAAAACCAGGGGGTTGTTTTACATAAACTTCCTCTATAATATATCTATTTAAGAAAGCACTCTTGACATCCATTTGAAATAAAATGAAATCTTTATGATATGCAAATGCTAAGAGCATCCTAATATATTATAATCTAGCTACATGTGCAAATGTTTCATTAAAATCAATTTCTTCTTCTTGGTTGCAACATTGAGCCACTAATCTAACTTTATTCCTTACAACCATACCGGATTCATCCATTTTCTTCCTAAATACCCATTTAGTGCCAATGATAGATTGATTTTCCGGTTTAGGAACTAATTCCCATACATTGTTTCTCTCAAATTAATTCAACTCCTCTTGCATTGCCATAATTCAAAATTCATCGTTTTCCACATTAAAAAAGGATTTTGGTTCAATTTGAGATATAAATGCAACATGCTCACAATTATCGCTAAATGATGATCTAGTAGTTACTCATCATGAGGGATCTCCTAAAATTAAATTCTTAGGGTGAGAAGAAACATACCATCACTCCTTGGGGAGTGTTTGAGAAGTACCTTCATGTTGCTTCAAATTAGTTTCTTCTTGTTGCTCCTCTTAATTTTCACGTGATATATCATCTTGTTTGTCTTTTAAAGATTCTTATTGTAATTCTCCATCTGTATCATTATCAACAACAATTTTCTCCGTAGAGGAACGATTAGATTCATCAACGTAACATGCATTGATTCTTTCATAACCAAAGTTCTCTTATTATACGCTCTATAAGCTTTGCTTGTGTTTGAATAACTGAGAAAGATGTCAACATCAAATTTAGCAAGACTATCTTTTGTGTTCAAAATAAAACATTTGCATCTAAAAAATTTGAAATAACCAATATTGGATTTTCTATTTTTCCAAAACTCATTGGGAGTTTTATTGAGATGAGGTCTAATCAACACAAGATTTAAAATATAACAAGCGGTGTTGATAACTTCGGCCCAAAAATACTTAGGTAATGCATTTTCAGTCAACATGGTCCTAGTCATTTCTTGAATAAACCTATTCTTTCTCTCAATAACTTCATTTTGTAGTGGAGTTCTTGGTGAAGAGAATTGATGCACAATGCCAAAATTATTGCAAAAAGTTTCAAATGCATGATTTTCAAGCTCTTTTCCATGTAATGCATGCAATACCATACCCTTTTTCATTTTGAATTTTCTTATAAAACACTTTAAAAGCATTAAGAGCATAATCCTTATTAGCCAAGAATAATATCCATGTATATATAGAAAAATCATAAACAATTACAAAAGCATAATACTTGCCAGTTAAGCTAGCATATCTTGAAGGTTCAAATAAGTCTATATGAAGTAGTTGAAGATGTTTTAAAGTAGAAATATGATTTTTGCTTTTAAAAGAGGTTTTGATTTGTTTACCGAATTGGCATGCTTCACAAATTCTATCTTTTTGAAAATAGATTTTTGGAAGGCTTTTAACCAAATCATTTTTGGAAATTTTTTAAATTAAATCAATGCTTGCATGTCCTAGTCTTCTATGCAATAGCCAACCATCATCATGCAACGCAGAAAAATATTTATCATGAGTAGATGCACAGTTTATGTTAATGGTGTAAACATTACCACATCTATTTCCAACAAACAAAATTTTGTTATCACATGCATTCTCAATAACACATTTAGTTTTATCAAAAACAACTTTATAACCCTTGTCACACAATTGACTAATACTAATCAAATTGTATTTCAAATTTTCAACCAAACATCCATTTTCAATTAGAGTTGAGGATACTTTACCGACATTACCAATTCCGAGAATCTTTCCCTTTGAATTGTCTTCAAAGGAAACATCTCTACCAGTTTCGATTTTGGTAAAACTTGAAAACCATGTATAGTTTCCAGTCATATGTCTTGAGCAACCACTATCCAAGTACTATTTATTTTTATTTTTCTTCAAACCCTGCAAAGAAAATCTTAAGTCTTAGGTACCTAAACATTTTTTGGTCCTTAAGTGTTAGCAATGGTTCCTTTTGGAACCCAAACACATTTTACACCATAATATATTTTTATTTTCACTGGACATCTATATTTCATATGACCATTTTGATTGCAATAATGACATATAATATTATGATCACTTGTAGAGGTAGCTTTAACAAAATAATCCTTTAACAAAATAATTCTTATAATATTTTTGTTTCAAGTTAGGCTTATACCCAAGTCCTCCTTTATCAAACACACATTTTTTAGTGCTCAATAATCGTTTTAAATTCTTTTGACCACTTGTAAATTTTAACATAATTTTGATTGAGCTAATTACTCTTTTTCTTAAGCACTTCATTTTCTTTCATCAATTCATCAACGTGTGATTTTTCACGATCATTTGAGATACTTTGTTTACCTTTAAATGATGCAATTCTGTCATGTAACATTTGATTATCTAACTCTAGTCCTTTAATCTTTTCATTTAATGAATCATTGCATTTTTGTAAAGCATCCTTTTTATTTGAAATTTCTAGCATTTTTTAAGGGATACATTCTTTTTACCTATTCTTGTCCAATCATCATGTAATTCTTTAAAAGCATCGTGTAACTCATCATATGTTGGAAGATCGCTTACCTCATCAAGTTCATCAAATGATTCTTTCCCTATTGCTATGAGAGCTAGATTTGTCATCTGTTGTTACTCTTCATCGTCACTTATTTGCTCATCGTTGTCATCCTATGTAGCTACAATTGCCTTCTTATTGAGCTTGTTGAGAAGAAGACACTCCGATCATATGTGTCTGGGCTTCTTGCATTCATAGCAAGTAATTGGCTCCTTCTCCTTTTGATTCTTGTAGTTTCTCAACTTTATCTGCTCACTAGTTTTCTTGTATAATTTTTTGAATCTCCTAGCCAGCATAGCCATCTCCTCATCATCCAGCTCGCTTTCCTCATCACTTTCATGTTTTGAGGCTTTAAAGGCAATACTTTTCTTCTTCTCCTCATTGTTTTTTGTGCTGCCAAGTATTCCTCATAAGAAGGTAAGGCATTTAAATCTTTGGCTTCCTCAATGGTAGTCCTCTTAGGTCTCTATTCCTTTGGTAGTGACCTAATAATTTTCTTAACTTTATTGCTATTCGAAAATGTCTTTCTTGGGACTTTTAGAGTGTTCACTATATCCGTAAATCTAATATAAATAGAATACACACTCTCATTTTGTTCCATTTGAAATAATTCATATTGTCGAGTGTATCTACTAATTTTAGACTCTTTCATTTGATTTGTGCCTTCATAAATAACTTAAAGTTTATTCCAAATTTTATGAGCACTTTCATAACTAGACACTTTATGAAACTCTTTCTTGTCAAGTGCACAAAATAAGGCATTCATAGCTTTGGAATTTAGATAAGTTTTTCTCTTTTCCAATTCATTCTATTCCCGTGAAGGTTTTGAAATATCTTCCCCTACTTTATTTTTAGTCATAGGCATGAATGGACCATCACATACAATTTCCCAAATTTCATAATCTAGTACTTGCAAATAAATTATCATCCTAGTTTTCCAATAAGAGTAGTTATTACCATCAAAGAATGGTGCCCTAGTTGTGGATTGTCCGTCCCTAATGGTAGAGTCATTTTGGGTTACCATTGATCTTTTACTCTAGACGGTTAAGTTTTAATAAGAGAATTAAGCTCTGATACTAAATGAAATACTAGTTATGCAATGTAAGAGGGGGGTGAATTGGGATTTTAAAACATAAGCTAAACAAACCACACAACAATTTAATCTATTGCCTTAATGAAATAAAAAATGATAAATTTAATAAGGTACAATAACAAAGGAGTAAGGGAAGAGAGAGCAAACACAATGATTTTTACATGGTTCAGTAATCCCTGCCTACATCCACACCTCCAAGCTCACCAGGCTTGAGGATTTCACTAAACGAGCCTCCAAGGCTTCAGCAACTCTTACAATTGACTTCTAAAGTGTCAATAGATCTTTACAACAAGAGATTATTCCCAATCTCTTAACCCAAGTGTATCCCAACACTTATAATCACTCAAAAATAAAGATTACAAATGAATTTTCTCTCACATAATGTAAATGATTATAAATGAATGCTCAAAGTGTGAATGAATGAAACAAGAATAAGTTTAAGGCTCAATGATGGTTGTATTCTCAATAGTAAACTCAATGATACCTCTTGGATAACTTCTTATTTGAATTTGATTGAGCCATTTTATAGTTGGAACTGACAACTAGTTGTTGTTGACTTTCTGAGAGAAATAGGATCGTCGTTAACTGCTATCGATTAACTGTTTTGACTATTTGAAATGACCATTGAGCTGAATTTCAAATAATCAGTTAACTGTTTGGAATTATCAGTTCGCCGTTAATTTCTAGAATCATGCGAAACAAATTTAGCTTGGCCATTTTTGCTAAACGGTTCAATGTTAGCATGTAATTCCATTCTAGAAATTATAGGTTAACCGTTTGACATTAACGGTCCGCTGTTTAATTCCAGAATCCTGTAAAACAAATTATGATTATCCGTTCTTGCTAAACGGTTCAAGATTGAAAGTTAATACCCCTCTGAAAATTATTAGTTAACCGTTTGCAGTAAACGGTTCATTGTTATTTCCTAGAATCAACATTTTTATAGAATTTCACAAAAAAATGATTTTTCGATTAAATTTATCGATTATCCCAATTTCATCATATCTAGAAATATTAAATGGCTTTTAAGAAATTGTTTATTATAGAAAGCTCCAACATTTTTAATCAAAAACATATAAAGTTTGTTATCATCAAAATCAATATTATAAACATATACATGTTAACATATAGTAGATGATGTTGATAAACCATTTAAGTTATTTTGTGACAATAAGTCAGCTGTGCTGTATTCCAAAGTCAAAGGTTGAGCTCATACGGTTATTTATTGCAAAACATAATTATAGAGTTACACATATAGCACAAGAGAGAGATTGTTAGATTTTTTAATTCAATATTGTTGGATCCTTAATCAAACATTAGGCTTATTTGTGAATAATTATGTGTTGCAAATTGTCATATAAGGTTAAGCCCAATTAAAAGTGATCTATTAAGATTTTTGGTGTTATGTTAAAAGTGATCTATTAAGATTTTTGGTATTATGTGCTTAATGTATCTAATAGGGTGTGGGCTTTTAATGTGTAGAGACCCAATGGTGTTCTAATTCTATGATGGGCAGAATTAGGAATACCTAATGACAACAAAAAAAGATTGTCTATATAAGTGGTTATCGTCCCCAGGTCACGCGTATCTTTCTATTCTTTTTTATTTCCCATCATCAGAGAGAGAGAGCAGTGAGAAACTTAAAGGATTCTTTAGGAGAACGTGTTGATCTAGAAGGCCAACCACACCGCCTTAGAGGGCAATTAAGCATTATGGATTTTGGTATGGTTCCATATATATTTTGTTATTGATTCTTGGTGATACAACAAGAATATTCCTGCGTTATAGATGATGTTTTTCACCAAAGGTTTTCTTAGTCTAACAATTTATACTTTTGTTAACTAGGATATACTTCTTAACTTTTCGAGCTAAATAACTAGAAACTAAAGAAATTAAACTACTTTCTTGGTAAGAGCTTGCTAGTTGTTGTCTAAATGATTGCTAAATGTTGATGAATAAGAAACTTTTATTGATTTTTATTTTTGAGTACAAAGTATTGACTTCTATTTGCACATTTACTTCTCGTTATCCTCTCTCTTCTTATTGTCTTAAGAGTCCTATGTATATACAACTAAAGATTGGATACAATTATTGATACGATTAATAACTCTGTGTATAAAGGATAAAAATTTAAAGTTATACTTTACATGTGGCAAAAATCCAATGATTAATGAAAAAAATGAAAAGGTAAAAGATTGTCTAGCTACTGTTATTTTGTAGTGACTCATTGTCGACAAATAATGACTTGCTACTATTTTCTAAGTTACCTCACTGTCGGTAATAAAAAATAAAATGAAAAAGATGCCTTCACAAATTTTTCCTTATCTGGTAGTGAGTAAAAGAAGGTCATCTGTAAAGACACACAACTCTGCCTACTTTTAACCTTTGACTAATGCTAATTGTCGATTGTTGACTACTTTAGTTTTTGTTGTGCCTCCTATCTGTCCATCATTTCATCAACAGCTTCAGCTATATCCTCATCCATAGATTGATGACTCATAGCTTCTGATCCATCACCTAATGATGGCATGTAATTCATCTCGATTAGCGCCTCCAAATATTTTTCACATTTTCTTGGATTATCAATATTTATCTATAGTGAAGGAATGAGTAGTTCCTCACGGATAAGATGCTTTTGAGCTATAATAATATAATGTTCTGGTTGGGCTATAATCCTATCGTGAGTATTTACCTATTCATAGAAAACTGCTATTCCATGTGTTCGTTTGTATATATCTTTTGCAGAGAAGTTGCGCTTGTCATGATAAATTCTTCTTTTGAACTTTTTGGCTCTTTCGCATATAAAAATAACATGATATGCTACTAATATGACACCAGTTTTGGTTTTATTGACTATTTGAGGTCTAGGTGGTATAAAACAAAAATTTATTGTTAAAGGTGCAGGTTTTAGAATATATAAGGCTATGTTCAAGGTAGGTAGAAAGAATTTAAATATGTCTAGGCCCAAAATATAAATAGTACGTATTATTCCAAAACTAAGAGCTTTGTATAATATGTCTTCATTGTCTAGTGTTTTGGCTAAGGAGTAATCAAAGGAAATAGTAGGAAAATCATGTCTAATTGAAGTAATGTTACTTAATTCTAACCACCCAGGTCCAAATTCAAGTAAGAAATTTAACTGGCTATGTAACAATTGATTGGCTAAAGAACTAAAGTCTATGTATATGTTTTCTACCATTTTTTCTTTTACAATGTCTATGGTATCACAAAGGAAAGATGAGATTTGGTTGATTTTAGTTAACTGTCTGGCTGGACTATGGTAAAATAATTTTTCTAATGGTTGGTTTTGTATTTGGATTTTTTAGTGATCTACTAACAAAATATGATATTTATTTTGTAAAATAATATTCTGTCTAATTAACCCTTCTTCAGCACTTTCTAATGCAATTATTTTCTCTCTACATGCTTTAACTATACTGTCTAAATGATATCTAGTTTCATTAGGCTTTCTAACTGTCTACATGCTTCAACTATACTGTCGAAATGATATCTAGTTTCATCAGGCTTTCTAACTATGCATGTCAAGGCTTCACAATGGTTGCAAAATTGTATAGATGATGATGATGAAAATGTATTGTCTAAAGAATTATTTAACAGTCTATTTGATGATGTCTATGCACTGTTTAAAGGATTAATTAAATTACTAACATGATAATTTGGTCATATTCTCTGTCTAGCAAATTCTATAGCTTCATGAAATGAGTAAAAGCCTTTATAGTATAGATAAGGATAATTGATTATTAAATCAACTACTCTCTCCACAGACTATAAATGTCTGGTTGTCTAACTAACACAAAAAATGCAAAGTGATTACTGTCTACACATTCATTCATCTGTCTAAAATTATGCATGCGTGCATAGGCTACTTTTAATTTATCTTGTGCGTTATTGCAAATACAAAAATTTTTTAAAATGCATTACTGACTGTCTAATAACCGAAATTTTCTTTTAAAATTTAAATTCATTCTTGAAACAATCTGTCTAAGTTTTATTGAACCGAATTTCATATATCGCTCCATTCCTGTAAAATAAATATTGATTAATTAGTCTTGAAAGAATATCAGCTAAAGTATTATCTTTACCTACTATGTGCTCAAACTTTGCATTATATGCTCTGCTTGTTATTACTTCTAAAAAGTATATCCATTGTTTGCTAATAGTGGGGGTGAATTGGGATTCTAAAAATTATTTAATTCTAAAACAAAATATCATGCAATTCTAAAACGAATTTAAAGCAATAAAAACTAAATCAATTACAATATAAAAAAATAAGGGAAGAGAGATTCAAACACGAAGATTTTTACTTGGTTCGGCCAACCTCGCCTACGTCCACGCCTCCACGCTTTCCGGGCTTGAATATTTCACTAAGCAAGCCTCCAAGGCTTCAAAAGTTTACACTTGACTTCCAAGGTGTCAATGAACCTTTACAGCAAGAGATTATCCCAAATCTCTTAACCCAAGTGCATCCCAACACTTACAATCACTCAAAATAAAAGATTACAAATTGTTTTTCTCTCACACAATATCTAAGATTACAAATAGATGCCCAATGTGTGAATAGATGAAGCAAGAAAGTGTTTAAAGCTCTATGAAGATTGTATTCTGAAATATAAGCTCAATGGTCGTGTTGTGATCAACCTTGTTTGAATTTGAATGAGCTTATTTATACTTGGAGTTGAAAAACTAGCCGTTACAGACTGTTTGCTCAAAAACGGTTCGCCGTTAACTATTAATGGTTAACCGTTTAGGCTGGTCAAAGTTACCATTGGGCCAAATTTCAAATAAACGCTTTTCCGTTTAGACTTACCCTTTCGCCGTTAAATTCCAGAGACCTGCAACACAAACTTTAGTTATCTGTTTACAGTTAAAGATTTGAACGAAATAACCTTTCTGGATTTTATCGGTTAACCATTTGCACGAAACGGTTCGCCGTTTGTTTCCAGTAACCTGCAAAATAAATTAGCCTTATCTGTTTCAGTTAAACTTTTGCCGTTTGTTTCCAGTAGCAAGATGAGTATAATCTTACATTCTGGATTTTATCGGTTAACCGTTTCAATAAACGGTTCACGGTTTAATTCCAGTAGCCTTCCCAGCTTTTTGTATTTTCTGTTTTTCTTAACCGGTTAGAGCTTAAGTAATTTTGTTACTTTCTGGTTTTAATCGGTTAACCGTTTAAATGGAAAACGATTCACCGTTTATTTCCAGAATCTTTTTAGCCAGATATTGCAGAGAATCATTTTCCAATTTTGAAATATACCACTTATCCAACCTCTTTGAAAACAATTGGAATGATTATAAGGCTTTTGTTTATTAATGAATAGCTTCATCATTTTAATCAAAAACATTTAAAGTTTGTTATCATCAAAATCAATATTATGAACATATACATGTTAACATTCTCCCCCTTTTTGATGATGACAAACTTTATTCACTATTTTTCTCCCCCTTAATATATGCTCCCCCTAAATGTATGGCCAATTTAAAAATATGTCCAATAAACAGATTTTTGCTCAAGGAAACATTTTAAAAAGAGAATTCATTGAAAAAAAAAAAACAAAGTTCATTTCAAAAGTGAATTTTATTCTTATTATACTATCTCCCCTTTGTCAATATACACAAAATACAGGACATTTTCTCCCCCTTCATCATAAAAAAAAAGAGAGAAAAGAAGGACGTAAAACATCGTGATAAAGAAATTACCCAGGTTTGGCGAGCAAAAATTTTGGCAGAATTTCCCCTTAAAATGGAACAAATCCGCTAATAAAAAATATGATTAAAAACACTTCCAAATATATTAATAACAACCCCATCATCCAATCATACCAACAACTCCATTATCCAATATAAAATCAGCCAACAATATTAAAATCATCCAATATCACAAAAACAATAATCCAGCAAATCATCTAATATCAAGAACATCACAGAAACAATCCATCATCAAAATCATAGAGAAGTAGAAATGTATACCCAAAATATAAATAGCAACACGCAAACAACCAGAACATGAAATGTATGTGCGAATATGAAACTCAGAAACTATGGAGGTGGTGAAGATGTGCTTCCCGGATCATAACCGAAATAACGAAGAAGAGTGCGTTGTCCAGCTATAAGCTCAAGCTGCTGATCAATGCTCTGCTGCTGGAAGGTTTGAAACTCAGAACGAAGCTGCTGATGATCGCGGGAGAAAGTGTCCAACCTATCGAGAATCAGTTGTTGCCTCTTCGAAATCCTGCGAACATCATCCGCCAACTGCTGCAAAGCATCCGAAGTAAGGGCTGAACTGAAGCAGGAGGTTGCTCGGGAGCTGGAGGTGGCTCAGAAGCGGAGTGCTGCGCAGGAACAGTAGAGGGCTCGGGAGCGGAAGGCTGTGCTGGAGCTGGATGTGGCATCAAAGTGGATGGAATATCCACATCCATCTCATGCTCCTCTGTATCGGAATCAGCTGGAGGCTGGGGAATAGAGCGGCGGTGCGGAGGAGGAGGATGAGGCCCT
This sequence comes from Citrus sinensis, assembly GCF_022201045.2. Lineage (NCBI taxonomy): Eukaryota > Viridiplantae > Streptophyta > Magnoliopsida > Sapindales > Rutaceae > Citrus > Citrus sinensis. The sequence continues at coordinate 27,873,980 of NC_068558.1, read as the reverse complement.
AATCTAAAATTTGGAAGCTGATCGGGACGATAAACATCGTTGAGCATATGATCATCCTCTGGAGCAATCAAAGTATCGCGGTTTTTGGAGGTGGAAGTCTTTATCCACTGGCCATTCTTTCTAGAGAAACCGATACTGGTTATGGCCTATGGACCAATCCGTTTGGTCTCTGTATAACCGATATCTAGAAGGGGCACCTCAAAGCGTCGCAGTATCTTAATAATGATACTACCATACGGAAGCAAGCGGTGGTTAACCGCAGGAATACTCAACATGTGCCGCACAATAATGTAACCAAGGTTAATAGGTCTCCCGGTAATAAGACTATCTAGTAACCCAACATCCAACCGTATAACCTCATCTGAATGGCCCTTCCTAAGTGTAATGATATGTTGTAGAATAAAATGCAGGATACGAACTTGTAGAGGTAATAGTTGAGACCAAAATGCTAAATTACAAATGTCATAAGTCAGGTCTCGACGACGACAAATGTTTCGGACACCGCGATGATGAGAAAAAGTACTAAAAAATAGTGCTTTTCTGGATGTATAAATCCTATGTCCATCATTTGAAATCCCTAGAATATTGTTCAAGAGCTCAACATCAAATTCAATATGCACACCACCAACCTGAGTAACTATCCTATCTAGGCGGGTTTCAAAAATTTCCATGTTTGAATAGAAAACTCGCACTAAGTTAGGATAAACTCGGTCATCAAAATCAATGGCGGACTCCCAAGGGTGTAGCATATTTCTAACACTTCTAACATACACAATTAAGGTTCTAAAATCTTCTATGTCAACACAGAAAGAATCAAGTACCTTTCTACCATTGAAGCGGTCCTCAAAACGCTTGGCCAATGAGGGGGTGGGAAAATGAATTCTTTCGAATTCAGAGACTGCCCGTGGTGGTATGGGATTCCTTTGAGGCGTATCCTTCCTCGTTCGAGTTCTCCGAGAGGGCTCGGCCATGGTGAAGAACAATGAGAATGGAGGATTTTGAGAAAAGAGAGTTTGGACAAAAAAAATTGATTTTGGGATCAAGGGAGAATGGAGGATGGAATTTGGAGGCCTAATGTGGTTGAAAAGAGACACAAATTAGGTCAAAAATGACGAAACCTAACCGGCTGACCTTAGGGTTTTGATTTGGGATTTTTGAATTTTGGGATCAATTGGATGAATTGAATCGGTGAAAGCACTCTAATAATGATGGAAGAGGGTTTATAGGTGTGATTTGGCAAGAAAAACAAGAGAAATGAAGGATTTAGGATGGAGAAAGCTTCGGCTGCGCAACAATGGCTGAAATGGCAGAGGGCAAATGACGAAGGAGAAGAAACCCTTTGAACAGTTTTATATTCACGAAAACTGCTAACCGTTTATTGAAACGGTTAGGGAGTAACTTCCAGAGAGCAATTAATAGGAAATGGTGAAAGGTTAGTCCGTTTAATGGTTAGAGAGTAATTTCCAGAGAGCATATCCTAGTTTCTTGAATTAAACGGTACACTGTTTATTGAAAAACAGTTATCCGTTTATTTTTTTAGATTTCGCACATTTATTTTCAATATTTTGCCAACAATTAATATGTTCCAGGATCAACTCATGAATATGAAACATGTTAAAAGCCAGTTCAATGCATGATTTATCAACTAGCATATGAGTCAAACAATCAATATACATACATAAACCACAAGATAACACAAACATATCACTTACGAACATTTCATAGACCAATCAATTGTAATAGACCCTATATCATAAATAGAAATGTTAATGCGAAAATTTTATCATCCCAAGTTCATGTTGAATTTTTGAAAATTGTTCTTCGCCAAGAGGTTTTGTAAAGATATCGGCAAGTTGTTTTTCCGTAGAAATAAACTCTAATGCAATATCTCCCTTTTGAACATGATCTCTTAAGAAATGATGTCTTATTTCTATATGCTTGGTTCGAGAGTGTTGAATGGGATTCTTTGAAAGATTTATAGCATTAGTATTATCACACTTAATGGGAATTTGTTCAAGGTTAATGCCATAGTCTCTAAGTATTTGTTTCATCCAAAGAGCTTGTGCACAACAACTTCCTGCAGCTATATATTCAGCCTCGGTAGTTGAAAGTGCAACAAAATTTTGTTTCTTGCTAAACCATGAAACAAGTGAGTGACCTAGAATATGGCAAGTTCCACTAGTGCTTTTCCTATCAACTTTATAACCCGCAAAGTCCGCATCTGAATAGCATGTTAAATCTGTATGAGTTCCTCTAGGATACCAAAGGCCGAGATCTATAGTTCCACTTAAATAACGGAAGATTCGTTTTACAGCAAGTAAATGGGATTCCTTGGGACATCATTGAAATCTTGCACACAAACATACACTAAACATGATATCAGGTCTACTTGCAGTTAAATAAAGTAAAGATCCGATTATACCTCGATACATTTTGATATCCACTTCTTTGCTTTTTCATCTTTGTCAAGCTTAGTTGTTGTGCTCATCGGAGTATTTTTGGTCTTTGAGTCTTCAATGCCGAATCTTTTGAGTAGATATTTTACATACTTGGCTTGATTTATGAAAATTCCTTCCTCATTTTGTTTTATTTGCAGCCCAATGAAGTACTTCAACTCTCCCATCATACTCATTTCAAATTCATTACTCATGCAAAATGAAAATTCTTTACACAACAATTCATTAATAGAACCAAAAATAATATCATCAACATAAATTTGAACAACAAGTATGTCTTTGTTCTTATGTTTGACAAAGAGAGTAGTATCCGCTTTACCCATTGAAAAATCATTTTCTAACAGGAAATTCTTAAGCCTATCATACCATGCTCTAGGTGCTTGTTTTAATCCATACAAAGCTTTAAATAACTTATAAACATTATTTGGAAATTTTTCAATTTCAAAACCAGGGGGTTGTTTTACATACACTTCTTCCATAATATAACCATTTAAGAAAGCATTTTTCACATCCATTTGAAATAAAATGAAATCTTTATGACATGCAAATGCCAACAACATTCTAATTGATTCAAGTCTAGCTACAGGTGCAAAAGTTTCATCAAAATCAATTCATTCTTCTTGGTTGTAACCTTGAGCCACTAATCTAGCTTTATTCCTTACAACCATACCGGATTCATCCATCTTATTTCTAAATACTCATTTAGTACCTTTTGATGGATTGATGTTCCGGATTAGGAACTAATTCCCACACATGGTTTCTCTCAAATTAATTTACCTCCTCTTGCATTGCCATAATCCAAGATTCATCATTTTCCACATCCGCAAAGGATTTGGGTTCAATTTGAGAAATAAATGCATGATACTCACAAGTATTCCTAAGTGATAATCTAGTTGTAACACCTCGTGAGGGATCTCCTAAAATTACATCTTTAAGATGAGAAGAAACATACCTCCACTCCTTGGGGAGTGTTTGAGAAGTACCTTCATGTTGCTCCATATTTGTTTGCTCTACTTGTCCATCCTCTTGATTTCTTTGTGGTGCATTCTCTTGTTTATGCTTTGATGATTCTTCTTGTAACTCTCCATCTGCATCATCATAAATAATTCCTTTCTCCGTAGAAGAGGGGTTAGACTCATCAAATGTAACATGCATTGATTCTTCTACAACTAGAGTTCTTTTGTTATAAACTCTATAAGCTTTGCTTGAGTTTGAATATCCAAGAAAAATACCAACATCGAATTTTGGATCAAATTTGCCAAGATTATCTTTTGTGTTCAAAATAAAACATTTGTATCCAAAAACTTTGAAATAACCAATATTGGGTTTTCTATCTTTCCAAAGCTCATATGGGTTTTATTAAGATTATGTCTAATCAACACATGATTTAAAATATAACAAGCGGTGTTGACGGCCTCGGCCCAAAAATACTTAGGCAAGGAATTTTCATTTAACATAGTCATAGCCATTTCTTGAATTGACCTATTCTTTCTCTCAACAACTCCATTTTGTTGTGGAGTTCTAGGTGATGAAAATTGATGCACAATGACTAGATTATTGCAAAAGGTTTCAAATGCATAGTTTTCAAACTCTCCTCCATGATCACTTCTAATGCATGCAATACCATACCCTTTTTCATTTTGAATTTTCTTACAAAGTACTTTAAAAGCATCAAGAGCATGATCCTTATTAGTTAAGAATAATACCCATATGTATCTTGAAAAATCATCAACAATTACAAAAGCGTAATATTTTCCGTTCAAGCTAGCATACCTTAAAGGTCCAAACAAATCTATGTGAAGAAGTTAAAGTGGTTTTGAAGTGGAAATATGATTTTTTTTTTTAAAAGATGTTTTGATTTGTTTTCCAAGTTGACAAGCTTCACAAATTTTATCCTTTTGAAAATCGATTTTTGGAAGACCTTTGACTAAATCATTTTTCGAAATTTTTGAAATCAAGTCCATACTTGCATGTCCTAACCTTCTATGTCATAACCAACTATCATCATGCGATGCCGAAAAGCATTTATCAAAAGTAGATGCACATTCTATGTCAATGATATAAACATTACCACATCTATTTCCAACAAATAAGATCTTTCCATCACATGAATTCTCAATGACACAACTAAATTTATCAAAGACAACTTTATAACCTTTGTCACATAATTGACTAATACTAATCAAGTTGTGGTTCAAGTTCTCAACAAAACAAACATTCTCAATTAGAGTTGAGGAAACTTTACTAACATTTACAATTCCAAGAATTTTTCCTTTTGAGTTGTCTCCAAAAGATACGTCTCCACCATTTTCAATTTTGGTGAAGCTTGAGAACCATGCATAGTTTCCAGTCATGTGCCTTGAACAACCATTGTCCAAGTACCATTTATTTTTCTTTTTCTTCATGCCCTGTAGAGAAAAATTCAAGTTTTAGGTACCCAAAACTTTTTGGGTCCTTGAGAGTTAGCAATAGTTCCTTTTGGAACCCAAATGCATTTCATACCATAATATGTATTTCTTTTTACTGGACACTTATTTTTCATATGACCATCTTGATTACAAAAATGACATACAACTTGATTGCTACTAGATGTACTCTTCACAAAGTTGTTCTTATTGTTAGTCTAAAGGGCTACACATAATGTAATTTTGATAATAACAAACATGTGTATTAAGCGATTTAATAAATATTGTATTTCACAATTTTTACTAGTTTTTTAAGGATAATATTTATGCAAGTGAATCAAGTGAAATCAAGTTGAAGACACTCAACGGACAACGGCGAAATCAAGAATAAAGTTTAGAGCTCAACGGACAAATTAGTGCGATAAATTCTTGTAAAGCCGGTATGATTTAATTGATGCATGATTTAGCATTTGAGAAGCTCAAGAGATTAATTTAAATAATTACTTTTCATAAACTAAACGGTTTTATTTTTATAAGGTAAAGTATTTTGTGGTTTGAGTAATTTGGACTTAAATGCAAAGTTTTGAAATCTTTAATTTTAATAAGTATTATTATTGAATTTCGGAGTTGGACCGTTTTACAAACATTTGAAATGTTTTGGGCCATACTATAATTTATGAATATTTTGGACTAAAGTAAAAGATTTTGAGAACTTTGAAAAATATGGGTATTATGTTAAAAAGGACCTCTTTGAGAAATAATAATACATTTGGGGCCATAGCATAATTTTAAAAAGTTTTGGAAAAACAACTATTATTAAGAAATCCTGAAGTTGGACCTATTTTTAAAATTTTATTACGTTTTGGGCCATATTAGAATTATAGAAAGTTTTTGGGCTAAAGTGTAATTTTAGTGAACAGTGTTACTGTAGCAAATTCAAAAATAACGATAATATCACTGTTCATGAGCGGCTAACCGCTTGGGCGCTGGAATTTACCTATAACAGCTAGTTTTCGGGCTTTAACTATAAAAACTCAACTCCAACATTTATTTCAAGGAAAAACAAGATCATATAACATATATTGAGCTTCCATTTCGTAAATTAACATTTGTTGAATCATTATTGAGCTATAATTTGTTTATCCACTCTTAAAGAGAGTTTCATTGTTTTGATTTTCATTTCTCATCAAATTGTGAGTGTACAAGTGTGAGAAACACTTGGGGTGAAGAGATTGGGGATATAATCTCTTGTTGTAAAGGTGCATTGACACCTTGGAAGTCAATTGTAAACATTTGAAGCCTTGGGAGGTTTGGATAGTGAAATCCTCAAGCCGAGTGAGCTTGGAGGCGTGGACGTAGGCGGGGATAGCCGAATCACGTAAAAATCCTTGTGTTTGTTTTCTCTTCCCTTACTCTTTTAATATTGTGCTTGATTGAATTTATTGTTTTTTATTTGATTAAGGCAATAGATTAAATTGTTGTGCAAATTGTATTGCATAAATTTTAAAAACTCAATTCCCCCCCCCCCCCCCTTTTGGGTTGCATAACTTGCATTTCACTTATAATATTTTTGTTTCAAGTTTGGCTTATAACCAATACCCCCTTTGTCAAACACACATTTTTTGTGAATTGAGCATGTTATCCAACATCTTTTGCCCATTTGTAAATTTCAAAACAATCTCATTTAACTCATTGCTCTTTTTCTTAAGCATTTCATTTTCATTTTTCAAATCATCAATGTGTGATTCTAAATGCTCATGTGAGGTGCTAGGTTTCTCATTTGATAACTCAATTTTATCATGCAATGTTTTGTTCTCTATTTCTAGGCATGTAATTTTTGCATTTAGAGATTCATTTTCATTTTTGAGCTTTACCATTTCCTTTTTAAAACACACATTCTTTTTACCAATCTTCATCAACTCATTATGCAATTCTTTAAAAACATCATACAATTCATCATAAGTAGGATCACTTACCTCATTGAGATCATCATCATCTCCTATTGCCATAAGTGCTAGGTTTGATACTTCTTGTGACTCTTCTTCATCACTTGAATCTTCATCGCTATCATTCCAAGTTGCAACCATGGCTTTCTTCTTGAGTTTGTTGATAAGTGGGCACTCCAATCTTATATGGCCAGGCTTCTTGCATTCATAGCATGTGATTACCTCTTTCTTCTCCCTTGAATTCTTGAAGTTTTTGAATTTTCTTCGCTCACCGGTTTTCTTGAAAAATTTTCTGAACCTCTTTGCTAGCATGGCCAACTCTTCATCATCCGGTTCACTCTCCCCATCACTCTCATACTTTGAGGCTTTGAGAGCAATGTTTTTCTTCTTCTCTCCATGCCCTTTTTCTGCTGCCAAATCTTCTTCATATGAAATGAGAGAACCAATTAAATCATCAAGAGGTAAAAATTTAAATTTTTGGCCTCTTCAATAGCAGTTCTTTTAGGTCTTCATTCTTTTGGAAGTGACCTAATGATTTTATTAACTTTCTCACTGTTAGAGAAGGTCTTTCCTAGGGCTCCTAGGGTGTTTACTATGTCCGTAAATCTAGTATACATAGAGTACACACTCTCATTTTGTTCCATTTGGAACAACTCATATTGTCGAGTGTACCTACTAACTTTCGACTCTTTCACTTGATTTGTGCCTTCATAGACAACTTCAAGTTTGTGCCAAATTTCATTGGCACTCTCACAACTAGATACTCTATGAAATTCTTTCTTATCAAGTGCACAAAATAAGGCATTCATAGCTTTGGAATTTAGAGAAACTTTTCTCTTTTCCAAGTCATTCCATTCATGTGAAGGTTTTGGAATATCTTCTCCGACTTCATTTTTAGTTAAGGACATAAACGAACCATCACATACAACTTCTCAAATTTCATAATCTAGTGCTTGTAAATAAATTCTCATCCTAGTTTTCTAATATGCGTAATCATTTCCGTCAAAGAACGATGGTCTAGTTGTGGACTGTCCTTCCCTAAAGGTTGAGTCATTTTGGGTTGCCATGGATCTTTTACTCTAAACGGTTAAGTCCTAACAAGAGAACCAAGCTCTGATACCAAATGAAATACAAGTGTGCAACCCAAGAGGGGGGGTGAATTGAGATTCTAAAAATTATTTAATTCTAAAACAAAATATCATGCAATTTTAAAACGAATTTAAAGCAATAACAATTAAATCAATTACAATATAAAAAGATAAGGGAAGAGACATTCAAACACGAAGATTTTTACATGGTTCAGCCAACCTCGTCTTCGTCCACGCCTCCAAGCTTTCCAGGCTTGAGGATTTTACTAAGCAAGCCTCCAATGCTTCAAAAGCTTACACTTGACTTCCAAGGTGTCAATGAACCTTTACAGCAAGAGATTATCCCCAATCTCTTAACCCAAGTGTATCCCAACACTTACAATCACTCAAAATAAAATATTACAAATTATTTTTCTCTCACACAATATCTAAGATTACAAATCGATGCCCAATGTGTGAATAGATGAAGCAAGAATGTGTTTAAAGCTCTATGAAGATTGTATTCTCAAATATAAGTTCAATGGTCGTGTTGTGATCAACCTTGTTTGAATTTGAATGAGCTTATTTATACTTGGAGCTGAAAAACTAGTCATTACAGACTGTCTGCTCAAAAACGGTTCGCCGTTAACTATTAATGGTTAACCGTTTAGGCTGGTCAAAGTTACCGTTGGGCCAAATTTCAAATAAACGCTTTTCCGTTTAGACTTACCCTTTCGCCGTTAAATTCTAGAGACCTGCAACACAAACTTTAGTTATCTGTTTACAGTTAAAGATTTGAACGAAATAACCTTTCTGGATTTTATCGGTTAACCGTTTGCACGAAACGGTTCGCCGTTTGTTTCCAGTAACCTGCAAAATAAATTAGCCTTATCCGTTTCAGTTAAACTTTTGCCGTTTGTTTCCAGTAGCAAGATGAGTATAATCTTACCTTCTGGATTTTATCTGTTAACCGTTTCAATAAACAATTCACGGTTTAATTCTAGTAGCCTTCCTAGCTTTTTGTATTTTCTGTTTTTTTTAACTGGTTAGAGCTTAAGCAATTTTGTTACTGTCTAGTTTTAATCGGTTAACCGTTTAAATGGAAAACAGTTCACCGTTTATTTCCAGAATCTTTTTAGCCAGATATTGCAGAGAATCATTTTCCAATTTTGAAATATACCACTTATCCAACCTCTTTGAAAACAATTGGAATGATTATAAGGCTTTTGTTTATTAATGAATAGCTTCATCATTTTAATAAAAAACATTTAAAGTTTGTTATCATCAAAATCAATATTATGAACATATACATGTTAACACTTCCATCTGTTTATATAATTTTATAGTAACTGTCTATAGCTAATGTTAATGGCTTAAGATTTTTAACTATTCCTTTAAGTTTTTGAATTAATTTTATGTCTTCACTATTAAAATACTTTTGTCCATCTTCACATAATTTATTATATCAAGGTCTTATGAATGCACTAAGATTTGGTATGAATTTGCTACTGTAATTCAATAATCCTAAGAATTTTTGTACTTTTTTAGTATCTTCTATTTTATTTGGAAATTCTAGTATTTTGCCAACTATATGTGGTTGTAATTCTTTAGTTCCTCTGTCTATTGTTAGTCCTAAAAAATCTTTTTTTTTTGTTTTAATAGTTCAATTTTTCTTTAGAAATTACTATATTATTATTCTTAAAACAATCTAAAATTTTATGTAGATGAGTAATATACATAAACTTATTTTGAGTAAAACAAGAATATCATCAATATAAACTACATAGAATTTTAAAATAGGCTTTAATACTCTATCCATTCTACCTTGAAAAAACTTGTGGGACATTTTTTTAATCCAAATGGTATTACTAACCACTCAAAATGTCCTTCTAAACAATTAAAAGTTGTCCATTGTACTGATTCTTCATAGAGTCGTATTTGCCAAAAACTACTTTTACAATCAAATTTAGAAAAATATTTTGCGTTCTGTATATAATTTAGTAATTCATCTTTTTTAGGTATTTTATAACTGTTATCTAGAGTATTGTCGCTTAATTTTTTATAATTAATTATTATCCTACTCTTACCTCTTTTTTACTCACTATAATTATTTACAATAAATGCGGGACTTGTATGTCTACTTGTACTATCTTTAATAACTTTTAATTCTAATAATTCATTTATGTGCATTTTCAATTCTTTCCTATCTTCTAAACGATAAGCTAAATTTTGTGTTTTTATTGTTATATATGCATTAATGATTTCTAATTTATATACTTCCTTATTACATTTTCTAGGGCAAAACTACCGTTGTACCAAATACCATTTTGGTATTTTCTTTAGCAGTCCCTGTAGTTTTCTGTAAATAATAAAAACTATAAGTTTTAAAAATTTTATACAATAAGCCCCAATTAAAAGATAATAATTCAAAATTTTAAAAAGTTTATTTGGCATTTTCTTCAACAATCCCTATTGTTTTATGTAAATAATAAAAACTATAAGTTTTAATAATTTTATGTAATAAACTCAATTAAAATATAATAGTTTTAAAATTCTAAAAATTTTATTCTCTCTATCTCCTTCTCAATCAATTTTAAATTTAAGTTTCATTCTTTATAATTCTAAATTTAAGTAATAGAATAAATATTATATAATTTATTTTTTTTTATATTAAATAAATAATTGATCGGCTTCATACGTGGGATAAAATATAAGTAATTTTACATAATCTCAAATTTACATATAGAAATTTATTATTTTGAAAATATTATTTATAAACTCTATAATGAATTTAAATGACTATCCAAGCATTTATTTAATATTTATTTATTTTTCATTTTAATATTGTCAAAATTTATATAAAACTTTATCCAATTTTGTATTACACTAAATACAAAATAGTATTATTAAAATATAATTGGTATTTTAAGTAAATGGAAGTGGAGAGTATTTTAGCAAGTTAAAATAATCCATCCATATTTTTAATATATAAATATGTTCGTTTACTAAATTACATTTGATAATAAAATATTTAACGGACCAATGTGTCCAAATTTTAAAATTTAATCTTTTCTTATTCTTTTAGTAAACATAAGGGACCACATCGTTAATAACCAAATAATAACATCCAAACTGTTGGAATAGCCTTTGCAACTCTCGGGTTGGATGCAATGGTTGGATCACAAATAGACAGAAAAAAAAAAGGTATGAAACAACAGTTGCATTGTAGCTAAACCCTATTTTCTAATTGGAATGTTACCTGTTATCTCTAATTTTTCTAATTCTTCTGCCTTTTTCCTAATTTCTTCAGGCCACTTTTCACGTTCTAAACACTCTACTTGTTTTTCTACATTCGTTACATCTTCTAAATACTTGTCTATTTCTTCATCATCTAAAATTACTACTTCATACATATCACTTTTTACTTTTAGCTTACTTTTGTTTTCTAGTTCTTTTGATTTTTGTACTTTTTCTTCTTCTGATAGAGAATAAAAGAATTCTATATCTACATCTTTTTCGATCATTAAAGTTTTCTTTTTGTATAGAAAAATGTGTGTCACATATTTAGGTTGAATAAATGTTGATTTTTTAAAGACATTCACTCCATTTGGAGTTATTAATATGCTACCATTATTTCCTAATATAAAGTTTAATCCTAAAATAAATTTATATCTAGCTTTTTTTATTAGAAATGAATGTTTCTCCATTTATTTTTATGGGTATATTATTTATACATTCTGTTATTTGCATTAATTCACCATTAAATTGTCTAATATTTACTGAATTTCTAAACTTATTCATATTCTCTTTAGGTACTAAACTATCATGTATAATATATTTATTTGCACATGTGTCTATCATTACTTTAGTATAAACCGTTTCTTTTTTAAATAATAATTCTACCTGCTCTATGTATTTCTATTGTATTATCTTTTTTTTTTGTTTATCTTTACAATTATTACAAAAGAATTTTCTTGTGTTTGTATCTCTATATCCTAATTCAATTTTTTTTTTTTCACAGTCTGTTCACCATAAAATAATGTGTAAGTTTCTAGAACATTAATTTATAAGTCTGATTCTAATTCTGAGTTTGATTCTAAACCTGAACTGCTGCTAGTGTTTGATTCACTACCACTAATACTACATATACTATCATTATCAAATAATTGCTACTAGTGTCAGATTCACTACTACTAATAATACATATACTATCATTGTCAAATAATTGATCTATATTAAGAATTTTTTTATGTCTAAAATATGTTCTTTTGTATTATAACTGTCTACTTTTAACTGATTGACTTTTTTTTTTCTCTCAAGGCAATGTGATTTAATATGTCCTTCTTTACTGCATAAAAAACATTTACAAGCTTTATTTCTTTTATATATTCTTTTTCCCTTTTAAATGTTTTTCTAACATTTTGTATATTATTATATTTAGTAAGAGACTGTTATTAATGAAAGTTTCAATCCTTTTCCGGCATAAAGCCAGTTAAAGCCAGTTGTTTGATGCATATACCTCCCTGTTTGATGAAATGTCTCACCAAATCTATGAGTACTATAACCCGAGACTAATCAAGTGTTACCGATGAATTAATCTGCTTTCACCCAAAAAGAAGCCATGACAAGCAAATCAGTAGCGTCTATGATAATTAAATATTATTGACATTGCACACCTGGACGCTCTCCTAAATTTGTTCAATACTCCAACAAGGCAATTCAAGGAAAACAAGTATCTCCCTATGAATATTTGAAGCCAATGATTTATATATGGGAAGAAAAGAATTAAAGAAGGTTTATGAATATAAGATTTATTAATTTACTGAAAAGTATCAGCTACTGTGATGTCTTAAAGAACATTTCAATCGAGAGTACTCCTTGGATCTTCTGTGGGTTCCGTAGAATCAGGGGCGTACAATAAATGAATCCCACATTTTTTCACCGGGCAACAATCCAAACGTTCATGTTGATTATTAACATCCTCTAAATAGAACTTGACTGCCACATGATCGCAATTGTGTTTCCGGAAAGCACTAAAGTCATGATCGCCAAAGAAATAGTACCCCAAAAGTAAGTGATCTGCCTCTACATAATTAAAATGCCATAGAAAACACCGTCCGACCAGCGGCTCAGTACAATCTTCGGGTTTGGCTTTCATGAATTCACAGAACAAGTGAAACCGCCTCTTCTCTTTGACATGATGGTCTCGAAATCCTACAACAGCGCTGTAAGCAAAGCCAATCACTTTGTTGTTACTGAACCAACCTGCATGCGGCATCTTCAAGGTTATAGAAGAAGATCCCAGACTTTGAAAGCTAAACCACATTGGAATTTCATTTCCAGGTAATAATAATCGACCTGAACTTTGGAAAAAATATACCTGTACCAAAGATAATAATTTTAAATAAAAAATTAACAAAATAACATTGAAGCGATAGTCTAGTGAGTACTAGTGTCCACCATATGGATGAGCAGTTGGATATGTGGCAGAATTCTACAACTCCCTGTGTGAATAACGTTAAGGCTGTGGACTAATTAAGCAATGCGATGTGCAACTCTCGCTCTCCATAAGATGAGAACTATCACCCACTAGATCATTACTCAATAACATTGTATAGATTAAAAGGATCATAAAAGACACTCCATACCATTTCCGGTAATTGTTTCCAACGTGCTATTGCCATAACCTGAATTTCTTGCAGAGCATCTTCGAGAATTTCCCAGATCTCGTTGCGATCCAATTCCAAATTATTTGTTAGGTTAAAAGACTGAGGATCATGACTTGGGAATACTAAACCCGGTGATGATTCCAGTGCCGTGCAATGATGTGCATCTAACTCACTTAGATTGCATGGAAGCTTTGGTAAGGATTGAAGCCTCTCACAATAACTCAATTTAAGATATGCCAACTTAGAAAGATGTATGATGCTCTCTGGTATTCTCTCAAAATTGTTTTTCTCTAGATACAATTCACGTAACAAGGATAACTGACCGAGATTTTCAGGTAACTCCGTGATGCCGCAATCAGTTAGATATAAAGACGTCAGATTTTGCAAGCCATCAAAATTGTTCAAACCAACAATGGACAACGGCACTTCTCTTATAGCAGTTCCTTCAGCAATCAAACTGTCCAAAGCTTCTAAATTTCCAAGTTCATCAGGCAAACTCTTAAGACTTGAGCACCACCTGAGATAAATAAAGTTCAGAGAGTTCAATTTACATAGGCTGCTTGGGAGACTCTTCAGCCTTTTACAATTATCAAGGTATAAGGCCGAAAGCCGAGACAGACATTCTATGGATGAAGGCAGTTCTTCAATTGCAGTTCCATTTAAATACATCACTTCTATATTACCAGCTGATGATATCTCTGGAAGTGTTTTTAGTTTTGAGCAGCCCCAAAGATCAAGTTCTTTAAGAAATTCCAAACGAAATATTCCAGCTGGAAGAATTCTCAAGCTTTTGCAATTGTTTAGATTGAGGTTAACTAGCTTGTCCAGATGCAGGGTCAACGAGTGGTTTGGAGATTTGGTGAAAAAATTGCAGGCCCGGCTTATTATCTGCTTTAACTTACCATTATGCTGCTCCAAAAAAATTAGAAGCCCAGACATACAAATTGTTAGCATTTAAGTACGATAAATAATTAAACATTATTACTGAAACATTGCATAAATATTAAGATTTTATATACCTCGACATCATCCCAAAGTTGTTGAATATTACCATGAGGCATTTCAATTGAAACAAGTTTCTCTGGATGAATATTTGACGGCAATGATTTTAGTGGATATCCATACCAGTGAAGATACCTCACTTCAGCAAATCCAGGTCCTACCAAATAAGACACCTTACATTTGTTCTCTCCATCATCTTTAGAGTTATAGAATTTCAAAAATCTCAATTTACACATCTTTGTGAAAGTATCTGGATGCAGATAGATCTCTTTTATTCTAGACATATCAAAGCAGATACCCTCAACTTTTTTGGTCCCCTAACAATCAATGAAAGACCAGGAAGTTAAATTCAAATTTAAATTAATGTTCAAGTTAATTGAAAGCCAACGTACAAAAGAAACATTGTAATACAAACAATACTAAGCATATAAAGTATCCATGAAGTATGGACATGCCTATGTACGAAAGAAACATAGTAATACAAACAATACTAAACATATAAAGTATCTATGTTTGTTTGCCATACTTTTAGATGTAAATTGACATTGTAACGTATCTCTGTCTGTTTGCCAGACTTTTAGTTGTAAATTGACATTGCAATTTTTTTTTTCCTTTTTATTATTGCCAGTTCTTCTATTGATCTTATATTCCATGTACTTATACATAATTATAAGTAAAGTTTACAAATCCAATAGCATTCACAAATAATATAAAGTCTCAAACAAAATGCTTACCGTATTAAAGGTCAAAACTTCAATAATATCCTCATGGTGCCACAGCCGACTGCGTTCTCCTGGATTTTTCACAGATTCTTGCCTGACAATTTCCCTACCCATTTCTTGTAACAGATCATGCATTGTTATTTTGTTGTCGTGTATGACAATAAGAGACTTATTGACAAGATCACTTATTCCTATTTGTGCATCAAAGCCACAAGCATTAAGAAATTTTATAATGAAGTCTTTATCTTTCCCTTTAAAGAAACAAACAATGTCTAGAAAAATATCTTTCTCTTCATCATCCAGATCATCGAAACTTACTTTTAGCACATTTTGTATCTCCACATTAGGAATTCTTTTCAATTTGTTTATTGCGCTTTCCCAAACTTCCTTTTCCCTTCCAAATAGATAGCAACCCAAAATTTCCAGTGCTAAAGGAACACCTTGAGCATAATTTATTACAACCTCTGACAATTCCTTATAACCTACTTCAGGAGGACAGTTTTGTTTGAAGGCATGTCGACTAAAAAGCTCAAGGGCATGATCGTGTTCTAATTCTTTCATCTCATAAATGTCTCTCTCTTTCACAACCCAATTTTTAAGGACTTGTTGATCTCTTGTGGTCAGTATGAGACGACTTTCAGGCAGAAACCAATCAGAAACTCTGATGAAGGATTTTATTTGGCTGAAGCTAGTCACATCATCGAGAACAATCAGAACCTTCCTGCGGCTGAGCCTCCTAAAGTTGAAGTCAATATCAGGAATCACATTTACATCCTTCAATACTTCGTTAAAAAGTTTTTGCTGCAACCTAGCTAATCCACCAGGGCTCTGCGATTCTTCTCTTACATTTTGAAGGAAGCAAGAACCTTCAAAATTTCTGGAGATTTTGTTGAAAATCACCCTAGCAATTGTTGTCTTGCCTATACCACCGATGCCCCAAATCCCTAATATAGGTGCAGCAGCTAATAGAGATTCAAGCTCCTCAACTCTTGATTCTACTCCAACTAGCTGATTTTTGTTATCAAATGGAACCACTTTAGGCAGCCTCTCCAAAATCTCATCAACAACTGTCTTTATAAGTTCAGATTCATTCCTAGCAAATACAAGAAACATAGTATTAAGTTCAAAAAGAGACAAAAAGGAGAGTTTTTAATTAGTTCGGATTTGAGACAGTTTTTTGCTTTTAAAATTATTTATATAATACTAGAACTTGAGTAAATAAAAATAATTATAAAATTGGTAATAAATTGACTGTTACCTGAAGACATGAGAATCAAAGCCAGAGAGATTGGCTGCTTCAGTTAAAGCACTCCCCCAACTTTGCTTCTTGTCTGGAAATCTTTTTTCAAGCTCCGAAATTGAAACCCCAAAACTCCCAATTTGCTTTCTCACATGTGATGGATCGACCCGATAGAAAACTGGTATCACAATCTGTGCATACTCTTTCCTGCAATCGAGGATCTTTAGAAGTTCATCGAGGCACCATCTAGAAGAAGCATACCCTTCAGAGAATACGATAACTGATATGCTTGATGCTTCAATTGCATCAAGAAGAGACTGTGAGATTTCATTTCCTCTGACGAGTTGGTCATCAATGAAAGTTTCGATATTCGTTTCACACAAGGCTGAATAAAGATGGCTATTAAAGCTATCACGGGTTTCCTCTTCTCTGAAACTCAGGAAAACATCATACTTATTGTTTCGAGGATTATTCATCGAACTCAAACTGCTGGATGGACGAGAAGAAGAAGAAGAAGAAGCCATAACAACTTACAGAAACAATTCAATTGATTAGAGATTTTAATGATTAAAAAATTGATTTGGGATATGATAATAATTTTGTAAAGTAGATTACTATCAGCTATTTATTGTTTTTCTTTTTTATTTTGTAAGTCAGATTTAGTATATTTTGTTTTTTTTTTAATGTTGGAATTTTAATTTCTTATTTTTATTGGTAAAATCTAGAATTGAGTTTTGTATGCGGATTTTTTAGGCTATGGTTATAAATTTATATTTGAATCACTTAATTTAATTTTTTATGTATTATTAAAAGTGTTTTTTTTTTATATATTTGTGATTTTAAATAAGAAAACTTATAAAAAAAATTTACTGCGTGCTATAGGTTAGTTTGTTGATTGTTAAATCTCGGTTCCCTGATGTAATTTTTAAGAGTAATGATATAGCCACAAACTCTTATACAAATTTATTTTGTACAAACTGATGTGACATGATAAGATTGGTTGAATTAAATATCATTTGGCCCACATGATTTGTTTTTATTATTTTATATTTTCATTCAACCAATGAATTAATGCCACGTCAGTTTGTACAAAATAAATTTGTACAAGAGTTTGTGGCTGTATCATTACTCAATTTTTAAACACCCGATCCAGGTTTTTTAATTCAGGTTTTTGTACCTCGTATTTTGTACTTTTTTATTATTATATATGTATTTTTATAATTTTATAATTTTTAAATTTATTTCAATGAAATCGAACATGAAAATTTAAACTTCAAATATTTAAAACTTTATCTATATGTAATAGATCGGTCAAATAAATATAAATATTAAAAATAATATATATTTTATAATATTTTTTTAATAAAATTTGGGTTTTGGACCGGGTCTTGGGTTTATAAAGTGATACCCAAGACAAGTCTAGCTTCATACCCAAGCTTAGAATTATCCGGCCCACATCGCCAGAGTCCAGATCAGACAGATATTTTTGCCACCCCTAAAACCCACAATAGATGGACTTTTTAAAAAAAAAAATAAAAAACCTACTGCCAATTATGGGTGAGTTTAGTAATTTATAATTTTTATGAGTGCGGGTTAAGTTGTATTATTAGTTCACTACCTGCTCTATTTAATTTCTATTGTATTGTCTTCATGTTGTTTTTTCCCGTGTTTGTATCTCTATATCCTAATTCAATTTTTTTACCATAGTCTATATAATTTTTACAACCTACCTGTTTGACGAAATGTCTCACTAAATCTATTGAGTACTATAACCAGAGATTAATCAAGCGTTACCAATGAATTATTCTGCTTTCACCAAAAAAGAAGCCATTACATGCAAATCAGTAGCGTGTATGATAATTAAATATTATTGACATTGCACACCTGGACGCTCTCCGAAAGTTGTTCAATACTGCAACGAGGCAATTCAAGGAAAACAAGTATCTCCCTATGAATATTTGAAGCCAATGATTTATATATGGGAAGAAAATAATTAAAGAAAAGTAATAAAAACAGATAGAAGGAAAAGAAACCAAGCTAGCAAAACAAGGTTTATGAATATAAGATTTATTAATTTACTGAAAAGTAGCAGCTACTATGATATCTTAAAGAATATTTCAATCGAGAGTACCCCTTGGATCTTCTGTGGGTTCCGTAGAATCAGGGGCGTACAATAAATGAATCCCACATTTTTTCACCGGGCAACAATCCAAACGTTCACGTTGATTACGATCATCCTCTAAATAGAACTTGACTGCCACATGATCGCAGTTGTGTTTCCGGAAAGCACTAAAATCATGCTCACCAAAGAAATAGTACCCCAAAAGTAAGTGATCTGACTCTACATAATTAAATCCCCTTAGAGAACTCCGTCTGACCAGTAGCTCAGTACAATCTTCAGGTTTGGCTTTCATGAATTCACAGAACAAGTTAAACCACCTCTTCTCTTTGACATGATGGTCTCGAAATCCTACAACAGCGCTGTAAGCAAAGCCAATCACTTTGTTATTACTGAACCAACCTACAGGTGGCATCTTCAAGGTTATAGAAGAAGATCCCAAACTTTGAAAGCTAAACCACTTTGGAATTTCATTCCCAGGTAATAATACTCGACCTGAACTTTGGAAAAAATCTCCCAGTACCAAAGATCATAATTTTGAAAAAATGTTGTTAAATTTAATTTTAAATAAAAAATTAACAATATAGCATTGGAACGATGATCTAGTGAGCACTAGTGCCCACCATATGGATGAGCATTTGGATGTGGCAGAATTCTACAACTCCCAGTGAATAGCGTTAACGCTGCGGATTAATTAAGCAATGCGATGTGCCACTCTCGCTCTCCATAAGATGAGCATTATTGCCCACTAGATCATTACTCAATAACATTGTATAGATTAAAACAGGGACGTAGCCAGAAATTTAATTGATCTGGGGCACATTAAAAATATAGTATAATTTTAAGAATTTATATCACAACACAAAAAATCGCAATATAATATAAATTGAGAATAAATTTTGAAAATTTAGATAACAGTAAATAGAGTCACAAGTGTAATATAAATTAACAATAAATTAACTTATTACAATTGTTCTAATCAAGAATTCCTCGATGGGATTTCATGTGTTGAAAATGCTGTAAAATAATTTCATTATCAATACAATCAAATACATCTTTTTCAATGTACACAACTAGATTATCATTCAACCATTCATCTCCCATTCGACTTCGTAGTCGATTCTTCACATAATTCATTGCTGAAAAAACTCTTTCAACAGTGGCAGTGGCAACTGGTAGAAGTAATGCTAATGTGACTAATAAATAGACCAATGAAAACACCTTGTGCTTGTTAGTCTCAACCATTTTCTGTGCAAGATCACCAATCCCATTTAATTCTGAAAACTCAACACTAGACTGCATATCCATTATGTAAATATCAAGTTGAGTATCTAGTGCCATGAGATCAACTTGAGAAAAATCTTTTGGATAAAGTTGAGCAAGACGCAATAACTTTTCTTTATTGAAAGCTGCAAATGAATCTTTTGGACATAAACAAGCCAAGCAAAGAAGTAATTCAGTGTTTACCTCATTAAAACGACTGTTTAACTCTTGAAGTTGCATATCCAAAATAGCACAAAATAGGTCAATGCGATAATGATGCATATTTGTGATCTCTTGTGCTCTACGCCTTGATCTTCCAGGTGTTAGAAACATAGTTTCCATGACAGGAACACTAATAAAATGTTTCTCACAAAATGAAGAAACTTGAATAAGCAAAGAATTCCATCCATGTTTCCTCATCCTCTGTAGACCTAGTTTGCAAATGCTAACTAATTTCATGGAATTCACAATATCTTGATCTTTCCTTTGTAATGCTTGTGACAATTCATTTGCAAAACCAAGAATATTTTTCATCAAGTATAAAGTAAACACAAAATCAAATGTTTGCATGAACTTCAATGTTGAATTTGCTTCAAATCTTTGCTCAGAATTTGATGCATCATTTGCAATAATCTCAAGCACATCAATTATGGATGAGAACATGGTAATAATGCTTATTAATGTACCGTAATGTGAGCTCCACCGTGTGTCGCCATAACGCTTTAAAGTAATCTCTTGATTCATGCCTTGTCCGCTTTTAAGCTCACCCATTTTAAGTGCTTCAATAACTGCAACAGCATGCTTCTCTTTAAGGATATCATATCGTTTAGACGAGGCTGCAACAATGTTACTAACTTTAGCAACTAAACTGAACAGATCATTAACTTCTTGGTGCTTTTTTGCCACAAAAACAAGGGCCAACTGTAATTGATGGGAAAACAATGAATGTAATAAGCTGATTCATTCTCTTTTAGAATGAGTGTTTTCAAACCATTAAGTCCCCCTTGCATGTTACTAGCACCATCATATCCTTGCCCACGCAACCTAGACATGCTTAATCCATGTCTAGCAAATACTATGTCGAGTGATGCTTTGAGAGAGACAGCTTTAGTATCAATAACATGTTCAATACCAATAAAACGCTCAACCACATGTCCTCTTTTATCCACATAACGCAACACAACTGCCATTTGCTCTTTTGTGGATATGTCACGAGATTCATCAATCATAACAGAAAATAAAGAGTCACCAATTTCTTTAATGATAGCTCTAGAAGTTTCAGCTGAACAAACACTTACAATTTGTTTCTGAATATCAGGGGATGTCATTTGGAGATTTGCTGGAGCATTGTTGAAAATAACACCTTTAATTTCCTCATTGTGATTAGCAAGAAGAAAGTTTCCTCTATTATCTAAGCTTTGAGATTTATTATTACCACGAAATGCAAGGCCTTGTCTCAAAAGAAACCGAATGCAGTCAATTACAGCAGTTAAACAAAGTCGGTACTCCCTTTTAATTTTTTTAGAATGGTTAAAGAAAAATGTAGCAACATGTGCCTTTTGATTCATCAATGATTCACAACGACGCCTAGCTATATTATGAGCACTATTTACGCCACCAACATGTTGTCTCGACATTTCTTTTTTCTTCCAATTTCTAAACCCTTCACCAGTAAAGCATGGACCAGCCCCTTGACTACCATTTTCTTCTCTGAAAACATAACAATAAAGACAAAAAGCTGCATCCTTTACAATACTATATTCTAACCAATCAAGATAATTATCAAACCAACTCCGGACAAATCGTCGTGATTTTTCTCCTAACAACCTAGTAGGAAAATCATGGCTTTGAGGTTGAAAAGGACCCATTTGCAAATAAGCTCTCCGAACTTAATCTTGAATATTAGGATCTAACTTCGAAATTACTGTTCGTAAATCAGGATCTCTTGGAAGATCATGCAAATTAAGACTAACTTTTTCTTTTGAATTGCCACTCATTTTTCCTAATGAGGTTGTTGAATTCTTTCTTAAATATTTATCCATGGCTGTTCAAAGAAATATATTCATCAAATAAGTATGATATTTATCATTCAAAGAAAAATTTCTTCATAAAAAAATATACATGAAAATTACAGTTACAGAACTAGACAAAAGATTATGGGTCTTCATTAAAATTTCATTATATAGTGTATTAATCTTAATAAATTAATTTGTTCTTAAATCTTTTAATAATGGCAAAAATATTCATATATGACAACACAAAAATCAAACATGAATATAAAATAAAATTAGCAATTTTAAAATGTAAAAAACAATGAAATAATAAAAACTTAGTATTAATAAACTTACAATTTTAAAACATCAAGCGACGCAAATGAAGAAAGTGAGAAGAAATTCACGCACTAGTGACAATTGATGAGCACTGCAAATTGCCTAGCTCCACCCACCACACTTTAATCCATGGAAGAGACGAAAGAAAGAGACGGAAGAAAGAGTAAAGTTGTGATTTCACTTACTTTAATTGATTTTTTAATAGATTTTATTTGATAAAAGGCGTTTTCCTTTTTGTCTTTGTTGACTTTTATGAAATTATAATAACTGATCAAATTATTTAGATTTATACATTTAAGTTAGGGGCAATATGAAATTTTTTAAAATTACATGTGGCACTTTCAAATTTTCACAATTGACTTGGGGCATTTTTATAAATAATGCATAAATTTTTTTTTTAAAGATAATCATCAAAAAAATATTTTAAAAGCCAGCTGGGGCATGTGCCCCACCTGGTCCTATGCTGGCTACGTCCCTGAACAACTCCTCCAACTTTGCATCTTGTCTGGAAATCTTTCTTTAAGCTTCGAAAATGAATCCCCAAAATTCCCTATTTGCTTTCTCATATGTGATGGATCGACCCGATAGAAAACTGGTATCACAATCTGTGCATACTCTTTCCTCCAGTCGAGGATCTTTAAAAGTTCATCCAGGCACCATCTGGAAGAAGCATACCCTTCAGAGAATACGATAACTGATATGCTTGATGCTTCAATTGCATCAAGAAGAGACTGTGAGATTTCATTTCCTCTGACGAGTTGGTCATCAATGAAAGTTTCAATATTCGTTTCACACAAAGCCGAATAAAGATGGCTAGTAAAGCTGTCACGGGTTTCCTCTCCTCTGAAACTAAGAAAAACATCATACTTATTGTTTCGAGGATTATTCATCGAACTCAAACTGCTGGATGGACGAGAAGAAGAAGAAGAAGCCATAACAACTTACAGAAACAGTTCAATTGATTAGAGATTTTGATGATTAGAAAATTGATTTGGGATGTGATAATAATTTTGTAAAGTGGATTACTATCTGCTATTTATTGGTTTTCGTTTTTATTTTGTAAAGTAGATACAACAATTTCAATGAGGCGATGGCATCGAGTAGCCCACAGTCATGATAAAAAGTAAAACGCGGAGATTAGCGCGAATATGCCGCGGAAATTAGTTGGAAATCAAATGAGATTTCAAGACGGTGGGTCCAAAAATTTTCTTTTTCCTCTTTCATGTCCATCCTATAATTTCTTGGAAGCTCCTTATATGATTCGTTGCGGAGGAATTTCAAGATATTGTGTTGATATCAAATTACTTATTTTTTTGGTAATAAATTAATTAATTAAAAGTAATTATCTGAACTTTGACTAAAATTTGGGTATAAAAAAATAGAAAAATTCAAAATTTGGTACCTCATCAATATTCAATACCTTTTGGTACTATTTAAATATTTAATTTCCATTCAACTAAATTAAGCTTTGTGGGGAACACCCAAAAAATAATAATAATAAGAATAGCCAAACACTTTCTTTGATTCTTCCAAGAAAGGGCGTGACAATTTCACCGATTTTTTTTTTTCTTCATCCTTTTTAAAGTTGATAGAATATTTTCGGTTTCACCTTTCAGGTCATCCTCCTGTGCAGTGCTGTATAACATACAGCCTGCTTTTGCGACCTGGAAAGCCGGTATTTTACCGGTTATACTCATCCATTCAATTAAAATAAAGAAAATTATAAATGAAGATAAGATATTGAATGATACAAAATATGTTGGTAGATTTTATTTTAAATATGATAAAATAATTATGAAAAATTATAAAATAATTATATTCTTACACTTTTGGTTAAATACCAATGTATTGGGTACTTGTTCTAAATTGATTTTATCAGTTTCTAGTTATGATTAAACTTTCTCATTTTTGGGTTCTAAAGTTCCAACTTTCATGTTCTGATTTTTTTATCAGATTCCAACATTATTGATGGTTGTCGAAGCCAACAAAAATAAATTCCTACTCTAAATAAATTGTGTATAGTGATTGAGCAGGGTCGTGTCCACAGAGATCGGTAATTATTTAAATCCTTTTAAAACGTAAAACATAAAATGGGGGTTTTGTTGACAATAATAAAAATCAAATTAAAATAACAAGAATGCAAATTAAAGTTGTAATTCAAATTGGAGAAAGCTCTGGTTGAAGGAATTAATTCAGCTTGATTCGACTACTAATAATTGATTCAAATATAGATTATTATTATTTACGAATAGACCGGTTATAGCTACTGAGACCCTCTAATAGCCAATCTCTCCTTAACTAGTCGATAACCAAGGTACGACCGTTGGCTATTTCCCTAATCAATAGACAACCCTAGATACAATCATAGGATTTAATCAATTGACAGCCTGAAAGACCAGAGAGACCCAAATCCTAATCAACACATACGATGATTCATTTAAATTAGATTGTTTATTCTCATAACACAACTCACTGCTATGTTATTTGTCACAAACATTAAAATCTTCATACGATGAATCCTTTAATTAACAATAGATTAAGTTGATAATTAAATAGTGGCCAATTACCTAATTAACAAACATAATCATGAAAATAATTCAGAGAATAAATAAATACCCAAAAAGTAATAAAACAATTAAAGCATAAAATAGATCTCACAGTAGTGATGAATCAAAGCTTTATTATCCTTCAACCAGAAAAATAGATTTAGTTCTTCATAGAGAGAAGAGAAAAGTTTAGATCTAGGGTTTCTTTCTCTTCTCCCCAATCTCCCCTTTTTCACAATAGATTCCTCCCTTAAATACTCTCACTCTCTTCTCTTTTAGAATTCTATTTAAAATAAAATACTAATATCTGAAATATTAAATTCGTAATTACAAAAATAACCAAAAATACACAACACGTTAAACTAAAAACTGCAGGTCCGTAGTTGACAGCACGCGCCCACGCCTTATCAACAAAGTTCTTCTGACGCTCATAATTTCTCCAAGAGAACAATCATCCTTAAACATCATCTTATAGCTCAATTTTATCACCAATCAATAGAATTGCACCTACAAAAGTAAAACACAAGTAAATCACTATTATTAAGTGCAAAACATCGATATTAAGGGAAGTAAACAATGCAAAACTAATGCATAAATTGCACTCTAACAATTATAGATAAATACCTAGTTTTGGTTAAACTTTCTCACATGCTGATTCTGAACTTCCAACTAATTAATAGCTAGTTTTGGGATTCATGTTTCTATTTTTTGGTCAAATTTCAACATTATACATAAGTCTCTAGTCTTGGTTAAACTTTTTTATATTTAATTCTAAAGTTCCAACTAATTTAACTATAGGCTTTGGATTTCATGTTCCCATTTTTTCATCATATTCCATCATTATATATAGGCATTTAGTTTTGGTTAAACTTTTGCATATATGGGTTCCAAAATTCCAATTAATTAGTCACTGGTTTGGGTTCATGTTCCTATTTTTTTTGGTCAAATTTCAACATTATGCATAAGTCTCTCGTCTTTAGTTAAACTTTTTCATATTAGGTTCTAAATTTCAACTATTTTAACCACAAGTTTTGGGTTTCATATTCCTAATTTTTTTATTAAATGCCATTATTATAGATAAATCTCTAGTTTTGTTTAAACTTTCTCAAATTGGATTCTAAAGTTCCAATTAACTGAACCACTAGTTTTTGTTTATATTCAATTTTTTTTATACATTCCAACATTATAGATAAGTCTCTAATTTTAGTTATAAATTTCTCATTTTTGGTTTATAAAGTTCCAACTAATTAATCACCAATTTTGGGTTTCATGTTCCTATTTTTTTTTTTTGGTCAAATTCCAACAATATAAAGTCTCTAATTTTGGTTAAACTTTCTCATCTTTAGACTCTAATATTCCAACTTTCATGTTCCCATTTTTTTTAATCAAATTCCAATACTATATATAAGTATTTAGTTTATGTTAAACTTTCTCATATTTCGGTTCTAAAATTTCAACCTTCATGTTCCCTTTTTTTTTCCAATTAGATTCCAATATTATATATAGGTGTTCCAAGTTCATTTTTTTTATTAACAATAATATTGATAAGGCAAAATATATTTGAACCCCCTTTTATTTTATGAAATATCAACTTTCAAGAAAATAATAACATATTGTTATGACCCCCAATCTTTTTCATCTTGCTTTAAAAACTTTTTTTATTATTACAAAATAAAATGAAAAATGAAGGAAATTTATAAATAATTAGTAAAAAGATATTTGTGTGAGAAAGTATTTTTAATTTAAATGAATGTAAAAAAATATAAAATAATCATCTCCTAATTCTTTTGGTTAAAAATCAATATATTAGGTAGACGTTCCAAGCTAATTTCATCTGCCCCTAATTTAGGTTAAACATTCTTATTAATTGGTTCATTTGTTCCACTTCCCAATCCACTAGCTCTGTGTTCAATATTCCTACTAAACTCATTAAATATTAATATTTTAGGTTAGATTCCAAGTAAATTCATTTCTCGTTGGATAAGTACCTAAATTTGGTTAAACTTTCTCCCCTTTTGTTTTACATGTTTCAACTAATTATTCTATCATTTTTATGTTGAATGTTTCCTACTAACTTGGTAATATTCCAATTATTTGGATGAAGTACAAAATTTACTTTAATAATTTTATTTTTGGTTAAATAAGCCCATAATTTTGGTTATACTTTCTCATTTATGGGTTTATTTATTTTAACTATTATTCCACTAGTTTTGTATTTAATATTCCAATTAACTTGATACGATTTCAATTATTTAGGTTAAATACCATTTTTTTTGTTAGACTAGTTCTTGATTTTGGTTAATTTTTTTAATTTATAGGTTCATATATTTCAACTTATTGGTTCACTAATTTTGTGTTTGATAGAATATTTTCAGTTTTACCCTTCAGGTCATCTTACTGTGCAGTACTGTATGACATACAGCCTGCTTTTGCGACCTGGAGAGCCGGCATTTTACTGGTTATCCATTCAATTAATTTGTTTTCGTTGAAAAAATATATTAGAAATCATATTAAAATAAGGAAAATTATAAATTAGGATAAGATATTGAATGATACAAATATGTTAATAGATTTTATTTAAATATAATAAAATAAATTATGAAAAAATGATAACATAATTATATTCCTACTTTTGGCTAAATACCAATGTGTTGGGTAGTTGTTCCAAATTGATTTCATCTGTCTCTAATTTTGATTAAATTTTCTCATTTTTGGGTTCTAAAATTCCAATTTTCATGTTTTGATTTTTTTATCAGATTCTAACATTATAGATAAAAATTTAGTTTTGGTTAAACTTTCTCACATACGGGTTCTAAAGTTCCAACTAATTAGTTGCTAGTTTTGGGATTCATGTTTCTATGGGAAAAAACCTTTTTCATCCCTAAGGTTTCACGCAATAGCTCACTTCATCCCTACTTTTTAAACAAAAGTTCAAAACATTCTTCTGCTAACTCACTATTATTTTTTTGCCATTAACTAGTCATTCATTGAGAGCAAAACAAGATTTTTAATTAATGCGATACAAACTATATTAAAATAAATTTTTTACACAATTAAATAACACTACAAAATATGCAAAAATCATTAATTTATTCTTAAATGAAATCAATGATGAAATAGTTTGATATAGCCACTAAATAATCATCATAAGTAATAAACCATAATTAACACAATATCTTTAAATCATTGGAAAAAAACTCAAAAACACAATCAATTTTTGTGTGCTTGCATATGTTAAATATCTTCTTAATCTTCAATAAATTTTTATTTTGAGCTTTACCACCACTCTTCTTTGACCATTATTGTTTCCTCAAGTCCTTACCACTATCTACTTAAGTCCGCTCATAGTGCAATTAGAGAGTACGCTTAAACGAATATGAAAATTGTGATTATTTTTGGTACTTAGATCTAGAGTTTATAGGACTTTCATGCCAACAAAATAAAGAGGAGTGCAAAATAATTGCTTGAAATATAAGTTTTTCATCTTTTTGGCATTTCATGTTTAGTGGGATTAGATAAAAATTATTTTTAATTATATGTCAAATTTTATTTATTTTTTTAATTTTCTCTTTAATGGAAAATCCTTTTTTAATCTCAATGAATTACTAACAAATGACATTTAACTAACCATGAGTTAACAAAATGATGTTTTGGGCTATTGTTTAAAGAGTAGGGATGAAATAGACTATTGCATGAAACCCTAAGGATGATAAAGGGTTTTTTCTTGTTTCTGTTTTTTGGGTCAAATTTCAACTTTATACACAAGTCTCTAGTCTTGGTTAAATATTTAGTTCTAAATTCCAACTAATTTAACTATAGGCTTTGGGTTTCATGTTCGTATTTTTTCATCATATTTCAACGTTATAGATAAGTATTTAGTTTTAGTTAAACTTTCTCATTTATGGGTTCCAAAGTTCAATTAATTAACCACTAGCTTTGGGTTAATGTTCCTATTTTTTTGGTCAAATTTTAATATTATACATAAGTCTCTATTCTTTGGTTAAACTTTCTCATATTAGATTTTAAAGTTTTAACTAATTTAACCACAAGTTTTGGGTTTTATATTCCTTTTTTTTTTTTTATCAAATTCCAACATTACAGATAAATCTCTACTCTAGTTTTGTTTAAACTTTCTCAAATTGGATTCTAAAGTTCCAATGTGGGAATTTGAAAACAAGGCTAACTGATTAACCTGGCTAGCGTATTATGTTAAGATACCACTCCACTCAAAAGCGTACGCTATAAGTAGAGTTTAAACGCTTGGATTGTCAAAGGAAGCATACACAACGATTTACTACATGTTTCTTTTACTAGCATTCCTAGATATAGTTTTAAAAATCTATTATCAAGTTGAAATTATATAATTATCTGTCGAATTTGATATATTTCAAAACTATATCTAGGAATACATTTTTGAATTATTTTAAAAGACAATGAATGCTTCGTATTTTTGTGTCGATCTCTAAATTGATTTTTCAAACCATCATGCTAAAAATGTGAGTTCAATGCAACTCTACCTGGCTGCTTTTGTGTTGATTCTTAATACTATACTATGCTTATAATTAAATTAATTATAATTAAATTAATTATAATTAAATTAATTATAATTAAATTGATTTTTCATTAATTAATTATAGTATTCTTAATACTGTACCATGCGTTTTTCATAAAATAGTTTTTCTCCTTTATTCATCATCGGACAAGTAGAGCGAGGAAAAACCTCTCAATACCTAGTGGAATTTAACTATATTGCACAAGTACAGTAACCTAGTTCTCAATATGCACGTAGAGCATATCAGGAAAGGTACACATATGGTGATTATCAATCACATCTAATGATTAATCAGTCATATAATGTGCATGTATATAATCATAATACGATACTAAATCATACTATCAAACGTAAATGCGTCATAGAACACACAATAGTAATTCACTCACAGGTCTTGTTTTACTCTAGAATTCATTGGAGCTCCTGTGGGTTCCGGGGTACTTGAATTTCTCGTAAAACATAGGGTTATAAAATAAAATTGTTAGAATTGATATAAAAATTGATATGTATCATGAAAACTATAACATAATTGTTTGAATTTCATAAATTTATTATCCACTAATTTACTAGAAATTAATCTAACTGTCCAATATATATTTTTTAAACTTCTTTTCCCACTCTCGGCTTCTTAATTCTTTTCTCCTTTTCCCTTCCTTTTTCTATTTTTCTTCACTCTCCGCTTACCTCCTCTCTTTTAATTTTTTTTCTTCTTTTCTTTTTCTTCTCTTTTCTTCTCTTTTTCTCTCGGTTTTTCTTTCTTCTTATTTACCTTTTCTTTTCTTTTCTTTTCTTTCTCTCTCTTTTTCTTTTGTTTTCTTCTGTCTCTGCTTTCCTCTGGGTTGCAACTTGATAAATGAAGCAGCTGTCAATATTTAACACTTTATAAAGCCAACGAACAACCACCGAATTCAACCAAGCAGCTCTCAATTTTTAATATATATAAGCACCGATTCAAGCAAGCAAGTGAAGCATGCAGCTGGCTGCTTCCAATTCAACAAGCCACGTTTGGCTTATGAGCAAGCACGTGAAGCATGCAGGTGTGCTACAAAAATTTCTAATGCTATAGATCAATCCCGATAGAAAATCTATCATTTTATTTAGTAGAAGAAATAAATTTTATGATGAAGGGATGAGAAAGAGTTGGCGATGTATAACCTGTGGCTCTCAATTCGGTATGAGCACAACACTTAACCTATAAAGCACTCAAGTAGAAGTGGTTTTTTTTTTTTGGGTCAAAATAATGCAATTAATTGAATCCACCACTTAACCTATCAAATTTTTTGGTCAGAACACTTAACCTATCAAATTTTTTTTTTTGAAAATTGATATTTTCACATTTTTGTAAGGTAAATTGAAGATTGCCATTCTAAGTCGGGGGTAAAATTAAAAAATTTCCAAAAATTATATACACTTTTCATAAGAAAGCTTCTCATCGCTATTCAAGTTGCCAAAGTCCAAGCTCACTGATCGATAGCTATTAAGGACAGCCTTCAAATTTATAACAAAACATTCTTGCAAACAAGTATATGACATTGTGTTTTCCACAATAGGGGGCAGACCTAACCTGCTTTTTTGTTATATTGTTCTTCTTCATCCCTACTCTCCAGCAGTCTCTTCCTTTTGCGTATGTCAGTAAAGTCACGGGATTTCTTTGCATTTTGAGAACGAACTTCATATGGAAACTAGTTAGGACAGTGTAAGAGATCGACTGAACTCTAAAGCAATGGTATGACTTATAGTTAAACATTTTGATTACGAGTAAAGATCTATACAAATAAAGAAAAAGATTAAATAGTAGTGATATACCTTCTCTGTTTCTAGAGCTGAAAAGGATCCAATCAAATAAGGAATTAAGCAATCCGACGTTTCCCTCTGAGTATTCTTTGGTATCGCCTTCAGTACGAATAAGTTTGTAGACAACAAAACTTTGAAACAAAAGTAATATGAAATAATAACTCATACCAAAAGCTAGTGAAACAGATGAACATAAACTCCTGCTTTATGAGGCTTCTGGATTAGCATTTGACAGAGTATCTGTGATCTTGGACAATGGGGAGGACATAGATCAGGAGATGCAGAAGAATGAGGAGGCTTGTGTAGCCATGACACGAGAAAAAGATTAGCAAACAATGAGTATTTTCAAAATTTCACGCTTCTCTATTAACAATATATGCTTTTAATAACGGAGAAATAAGTAAATCATAAGTTTTAAAACAATATGAAGACATTTTTAATTTTTATGATAGCAGCACAAAATCACATGCTACTTTACATATTGACCTTAAATCTTAAGATGGTTGGTGAAGCATGATCTGCCAATGAAGGCAATGTTACACACATATACCCGAATCAATTGAAAATCTTAATGTTGAGGGCTCTCAATTGAAATACCAAATCTATGGTGTTTAAAGCATAAAAAAGGCAAAAGGAGAGCAACATCTTCAAGTCAAGATGAGACAGTATCGAAATTGGATAACTTGTGAAATAAAAAAAATTGTCTCTACAAATATATGTAAACAGAAAAAGAACACTGGGTCCCCACTCCCCATCCTATGCATTCTGTCCTTGATTTTCATTAAATCCAACTGAAAACTACCCTCATCATGTCAACTGACAATTCAGTCCCTTGCTCATATTTGTAACAGAACGAGTTGACTCCAAGAAAATCTTCAAAGCCAATATCTATCTTGTAGTGCTCTCAAAAATACTCTCTCACAATCCCTGTTTCCCTGCAGAAATTAAAATAATATCCTGCTATTTATTCCCACACACTATCTGAGAGTTCTTCATTAAATTTCTTTGTTTAAAAACATAAAGCCACACAGATTTTCCAATCAGTATCACGTAGTTTGAGAACGAAAGTGAGGAAGTTCCTGATTCTGAAGAATATTAGCGGAACTAAATTTTTGCCAGCAGAGTACTTTCTGAAAAAATGACCTTCGGTCGAACATGATAAAAAGGAAATGAAGTACCTCATGCAAATTTAAAGAACATGGATTGAAATTGAGAAGCGTACTTCCGAACAAAATTCAGAGACAATAATATCCCCCGGGCTGTGCCCTTCTTCGAGTTGTCTAAATCTTTTAGGTCGTGGTTCCTCATCGTGATCATCACAGCAGCCACTTCCACTGGCTTCAGCTGCCCCAACATATTCTGCAAGGCTTCGGTTTGATGTTGTGGCTAATTCCAGATTTGATCCAACAAAATCGCGATTGAATTCATTTAGATTATAAGCATTAAAACGACTCCATCGGTTTGCCGTTTGGTCGAACTCCTCCACATCGCGCATATAAACTGGATGGAAGCCACACCTCTTTACATCCAATCCTGGGCTCTACGTGCTTGTAAGTGACAACTCAATATGATTAGAATCAAAATGCCACCTACTATCATAGCATTGTTGTCGGGACAAATAGAGTAGCCAAAGATGGTCCGACTCCGAAACAGCTTGACCGAATTTCTCTTTAAAAGAAATATAATATGTAGGCCTATTATGAGAACCGATCATTTGGCAGTCCAACTGATGTCCGGGCCATAGTTTTTTCGTACGAGTTGAATGTTTCGGGAGATGAAAAACACAGCAAATAGCATATCCCACAACCTTATCCATATTATACAAATATGAAGGCCTTGTGACTGCTATAGAAGAACCCTCATTCTGATACATGAACCACTTTGGAATTTCACTTCCTGGAACAACAATGCTGAAATCTTTTAATGGACCTGACACTGCCTGCAACCAAAAAATTAAAAAAATGAACGAGTCCATACCATTGCTTAATTTTTTTAGGCATAATTTTGGCGTAGCTAGAAGACTGACCTCAAGGTACTCTTGTAGCATCGAAAATGCCAAACCATTGTTTCCCGGAAATTTCAAGCTGTCTACACAATCAATTAATGTGTATTCGGACTTGCATAGTTTTAATGCACCTAATAATGTCACCAACGAAGTACAACCATTCACATTAACTCTTTTTACGTTGGGTGGAAGTTGTGGCAGAGATTGAAGGCTTTTACAATCTTCCAACTCTAGTTCTTCAAGATTGAAAAGACCGTCAATACTTGCTGGCAACGTAACAAAACTGTTTTTACTCAAATACAACACTTTTAATGAGCATAAGTTGCCAATATCATTTGGGATTACTCCTTCCCCTAGACTACAGTCACGGAGATCCAATTTTGTCAAAGAGCACAAACCTGACAGAGAAGGCAGCATCAAAGGTACAGCATATGAGCTCTTTGCCATCAAATTAAAGGGAAAGTGAAAATGCCATGATGTAGATGATGGTGGTCCATTACACTCAGAAAAAAAGAGTGTTCTAAGATTCTTCATAAGAAAAATGGAGGATGGAGGTCGTCTTATAGCTGTTCCACTTATATCAAGTTCTTCCAAACTTTCTACTTGCCCAACTGTCTCTGGCACATTTTCAAGTTTGAAGCAGCCTGAGAGATTCAAAGTTTTGAGATATTTCAAACCTTTTATACTGCTGGGAAGTCTCACGAGGTTTTTGCAGTCATTTAAATTCAACAATTCAAGCCCCATCAAAAGTTCAATAGATGATGGCATTTCTGTAATGGAAGTTCCATCTAGATAGAGCTCGGACAGGTCTTCCATACTAGCCACTATCTCTGGAAAAATCTTCAGTTTCGAGCAACCAGAGAGCTCTAGATTTCGTAGCCATTTTAAACTGCTTATAGTAACTGGCAGACTCGAGAGATTTTTGCAGCCTTTCAAAGTCAACTGAACAAGTCCAGATAGAAGTTCAATTGATAGCGGCAATTCTTTGATATCAGTTTCATTTAAAAGAAGTTCCTGCAGACACTTCATACCTCCCGCAATGCATGGAAATTTCTTCAATTTAAAGCAACCAGAAAGAACAAGTGTTTTAAGCGATTTCATAACAATCTTGCCCGGAAGAGTTGTAAGACTTGTACAACCTTTCAAGTTCAACAAAATCAGCTTATTGTGAAGCAGCAAAGATGGGTGAATCTCACGCAACCTGGTACATCCTTAAAGATCCAACTCCTCCAAATTTGGCACTTCCGTGAAGTCTGGTGTCTTAATCAGATTCTTTGAATGGCTGAGTTTCATGACTTTCAACACGTTTAAAGGCGCTGTTAAAAACAAAAGGGTGCTAAAATGATGTTTTTTAATTCATATACAATTATAATAATAAAATTGTTATCAACAATTATTCAATTAAAAAATATAAATTACTGACAAAATTAATGATCTTACTGTGGTTCCCTTCCACAATTCTTCAACGCAGCTATAACACATTTTAAACTCCACAGTTTTATCCAATTGTAAATTTGACGGCAAAGATTTCCAAGGATATTGATGCCAATCAAGCAACCGCAATTTGTTAGAGAGGCATTCAAGGCCTTGACGAAGCTGCAGATTACATATTTTGAGCAATCGTAGGTTGGTCATCTTCGAAAATGCTTTTGGACCAACACTTAAATGCACTTTATCTTTGAGAAAGTAATAATCATCAACTATTATTCCCTTAACTACTTCACTCCCCTGAAAATTATAAGCAAAATAGTTCATTCGAGATTTTAATAGGTAAAAGACAAAAAATTTGCAATCCTCTTTATTAGTCACTTACTGAGTTTTGTGACAATACATGGCATATGTCTGCTTCCTCCCACAATCTGCTGCGTTTTCCAGGCTCCTCTGGGGACTGTCTCCTAACAATTTGTCTACCCATTTCCTGTAACAAATCATGCATCCACAGTTTGTTGTCCTCACATACTGTTAATAGAGATTTTTCAATAAGAACACCAATGCCAATTACTGGTTCAAAACCACAGCTGTCTAGAATTTTCGATACGTGATCTCTTTTCTCCCCTTTAAAGAAACAGGCAACATCGAGAAATATTTCCTTCTCTGCTTCCTTCAGCCCTTCAAAACTTATTTCGAGTATATCTAGAATCTCATTTTCAGGTTCTCTTTTTAGTCTTTCCAAGGTACTTGTCCACTCGTCCACAGGTCTACTAAATAAAAATGAACCCAAAACCTTGAGAGCTAATGGAAGACCACTAGCATACTTTACAACAAGTTGAGATAGATGAACATATTCTTCCCTGGGCTTTTGGGTTTCAAAGGTTTTCAAACAAAAGAGTCGGAATGCCTCATCATAAGTTAGTGCCTCAAGCTTATAAACTTCCTCGACTCGATGCAACTTCAACAAATGTTCATCCCTTGTTGTTATTATGATTCTGCTGCCCGGACCAAACCAATCACGCTTTCCAGCTAATCTTTGTAGTTGCTCAACATTAGCCACATCATCGATTACGAGAAGGACCTTTTTTTGTCGCAGCCTACTTCCTGTCATGTTAATACCGTCGTAGACATTTCGTATGCTATAAAATCCATATTTTGTGTGAACGAGGTAAAAGATCAATTCCATATTATTTATAAAATCCAAACCACACAATATTCGTTTCATCAAATAGAAGTCACATTATCAAGTAACATGTTATTATTACGTGGGTCAGAAAAAACTAGAATGAGAAAATTCAATTTCTTCTGCTGTTTTCTTCTCATGTACATATATTTCTTTCTATAATTAGGTAAATTAGATTAAAAGAGAATTTATATCAATTTTTTATAAGAACATTTGTTGCACACATGAAATCAATTAGATGATGATGAAAGACATCCTAAATTAGGTAGTTGATAATTCTTTAGAAGATTCAACTGAGATAATTATTTTATCTCAAGAATCAACTGATTAACAAAGCACAAAGCATCACAAGATACAAATGTACCGTCTTCAAAAGTTCAAAATACAATAATTTAACGTATCAACGTCTGTAGCTATTCATTTGCAAATATTAGTTCATTTATAGCAGTACTATTTTAATAACGACACATCATATGATATACACACGTATTAAACAGAAGCTGTTTAATTGAAAACAATGTTGAATCATGAATACTAAAATTTGTTTTGTGGTTACTTATCATGCCGAACAACCAAAAAAATGATAATAATTGAGAGTCAGAATGATTACCTATCCTTCAATTCCCAACCAGATTTATTGGCCACCACTTTTAAAGTGTCTCTCCACTTTTGCACCTTTTCTATATTATCCTTAAAATTTTCTTCGTTTTTGCAAAATCTTTTCCAAAATTTGCTGTCTGTTTCCTCACCACAGTTGGTTCCACACCATAGAAAATTGGAGAATTTTGAGCTTCTTTGTTTTTGCATTCAACAATCTTAGCAAGTTCATCCAAGCACCAAGTGGAAGAAGCATAATTTTTTGAGAGAACAATAATAGAAACTCTTGATTCTTCAATTGCTTTAAGGAGTTCTGGTGAAATGGATCCTCCTTTTTGTAGTTCTTTGTCATCCCTGAATGCATAAATCCCTTTATTTTTTAAAGCAGTATAGAGATTACCTGTGAAGCTTTTACGAATGTCTTCTCCTCTAAAACTTAAGAATGCATCATATTTCCCATAAGAGATGGTGTGGATGCTCGTGAAAGCCATTATATTTGTCCTGAAATTTAGAATAAAAAATGTGACATTCTTGGAACAATACAATGCAGACAACATGATTCATCCAAAATTATGGGCACCCGAAAAGGATAATGTATATATCAAGTGATAATTAATTTCGGATGTTTTTGGTGCGCCATATTATATTACATAAGCTGTATTTGCATTAAATAAAATATTTTCTATTAGAATTTTGATATTTTATACTATTACTTACATTAAATGTGTTATGAAACTTTCTCAATAAAAATTTTGAAAATTATCAAGAAAGTAGTACTTTTTATTTCAGTATATAATAAATTATTAAATAATGAAAGTAAAATAAATAAAATGATCTTATATAACTAAAAAAAACAGTGTGCCCATATGTCGTTTAGAAAGAATTAAGAAGAACATTAAGGTTACAACTAATATGCGTTGACATTATATATAAGCAAAGAACCTGGCGAATACTTAATCCTAATAAATTATTTGCGCATAGATCGTAATTTTCTAGTTAAATTTTGAGAGAGATTGAGAGAAGCTGACAGAAACTGAATATTTGCCCTTTTTTTTCAATTAATTAAATTAATTGACAACAAATTGTATTTAAATATTGTTTGAAGACAAAAAAATTACTAATATTAATTAAAAGTTAATAACAGAGTGCTTCTGATTTCGAAATCAACGATCTTCTTCTTAAACAAAATAAACAGGTCCACAGCTTCTTATTTACTTTCTTTACCAAAAAGAAAAAAAATTATACTTAATAAATCCCAAAATGTAATTAGAAAATTTTTTCGGATGCTGATTGGAGAGTGTGTGTACCCACCTCTACTTAAGCAAATCTTTTCTAAGTAACTATAAGGAAAGGCAAAGAATTCATATAAAATTAACATTCAAGCTTTCTTTCAAAATTTACACTTACAGGATATGTGCTTCCTTAGTCTAAATCATGCAACTTCTGGCTCCTCATCCTCAGCTCTGTTATATGATTGTATTCCAGATTAAAGCAAGCCTTAGTGTTGACCGACTTGCATAATTAATTACTCGATATAAACTTCCACTTGCGTAATTAATTATTCGTCATAAAGTTCCACTAGTCTTAATTAATTATCCAAGGAATTGTTAATTATCATAAAATTCTTCACATGGCAATCACTATCATAGAAAATAATGTGCTTCCTTAGTTTATTCAATAGGCTAGAAAACTGCCCTTCGAGCATCTTCCAAGAAACTGTTTATGAAATAGAACTATAAATAATTATATATAAATTGGCAACGACTAAATTGCATTAGGGTAACAAACCCCATTATTTGTCCTCTAGTTAAACGACCGTTGGATATTAATATCCAACGGTTGAAATTTGAGAATGAGAAATATAGCACATGGAAGTGACTAGAGTAGTCGGTAATAGGTCAGTAAAAATTACGACAAATTGGTGAAAAATATATAATTTAGAATAAGTTTAGCTGAGTCTTTTTTACCAATTTATCAGCCTGAACTTTTTTACCAATCCTATATAATTTAGAAGAAGCTTATTTGAGCTACTAAAAGAAAAATATATTAAGTCATATTGCAATGAGCATATTAGTTTATTGTTCACTCATAGCAAGCAATTCATCAATTATGACCCAAAAACTCGCACGTGTAATAATGGATGCAAAATGAGAGAATGCTGCAATGAAACAGAGATTCAATTATGGAAACAAAACAAAGGATTAAATTCCCACTCATTAGAAATCAACAAATTCAAAGCTTCAATTTGGTCGAACATTATATAATTTTGTGATCGAGATTCAAGGAATTCTGCCAATGCTATCTTCAATGGTCAAGTAACTTGAGTTAAACTCTCAAGTCACTGATATTTTAAATATGAGACTAGAGTTTTTTTTTTTTTTAATTGCTTGGAAAAAAATTCAGCTCGGAAAAAAATTCAAGTATACACATAGTATAAATATCAAAAGTTATCTTAATACCATACACGTAACGTCCTAATGTAATTATTTAATATTAAAAATTTGTAATATCAAGATTACATATAAAAGTAATTTGTCAACTTTTTTTTCCTTATAAATCTGTATAAAACATGAACGCCTTTTGATACTTGTGATATCTAATTGAATTTTTATCAAAAAGTTCTGTACCTTTTCAATTTCATTTAAACATTAAATTTTATTTTTAAAAAATAGTATATACTTTCTTTAAACCTTCTACGATGCTTCGAGACAATTTCATGTTAATTACGGAGTATCGAGAAAGCACAGTTTCTAGTTCTTTGAAACGTGAAACGTACAAGTGTTTATTGTAAATTTCAATAGATTGACATCGGATAAGGGGGAGCATACTTTGCCATAGACCATAGTTCTCTAGGAACAATCACATTCTTCAAAAAAGAAATTAAAAAGTAACAAGTTAGAGAGCTTGAGGTTGAATGGTAATAATTAAATTTCACATATAAGAAAGAACACTAAATATTAAACAATAATAGTTAAGTATGAACAAACATACCATCCCCAACACTCTAGAGAACTAATGGAACTTAGAAAGAAGTTCAACAAATCTGGCATACCATTGCATATCGATATTCCTGGAGTCAAAATGGAGATCAAATTCTGACAAAGCCAAGTCATTTGATGAGAAGCGTAGTAAATCACAAAAATATCTAAATAGATTAGAATCTTCTCTTAATCTGAGTTCCCCTAAGCTTTTAAAGATCTTATTTCAGGTGTCATATAATAATAGTGTATGGATAGAATTTTAATTTTAATTTTTCATTTTTTTAACTATCGATCAACGTGTGAACTTCTACTTAGTAGAAATTCATATCAGAAGAGGATCTTAATCATATATAAACACGCTCAAAATGGAAGTCTCAATCTTATGCGCAATGTCTTGAGACAGAGACTTGAATTTTGTGATTTCTAGTTAATGGGAGTCTGAATCTTAGCACTGAAAAAAAATTTATATATATATATATAAACACTTACTCATCTTTCTTTTATGTAAAAGATGAAATATATGTAAAAACTTACAGTCCCAAAGTCCGTCTTGAAAACAAGTTCACCCCAAACCCTGTTAACTTTTAGGAGAATAAAAGAGAAGTACAAAATTATATAATATCAATTGATCATGAAAATTGACCTCCATTTCATGAAAAAAAACTCCTCATCTCCATTCGAATTGCTAAAGTCCAAACTCAATAATCGGTAGTTATCAAGGACAGCCTTTAGATTTATAACAAAGTATTCTGGTTAGCAGCAAATGGCATTGTGTTTTTCACAATTTGGGGGCAGCCTAACCCCGCTTTTTGTTATACTATTCTTCTTCTTTGCTCCTACTCTCCTGCAGTCTCTTCCTTTTGCGTGTGTGGGTATAGTCAAGGATTTCTTTGTATTTTAAGAACGAACTTCATATGGAAACCAGTTAGGACAGTAGAAGACAATGAGTGAACTCTAAAGCAGTGGTATGGGTTTTAGTTGCAACATTTTGATTATATGTTAAGATATATACAAATAAAGAAAAGGATCAAACAATAATGATATACATTCTTTGTTTCCGGAGCTAAAAACAAACCCGACAAGCAAAGAATTAAGCAATCCAACGTTTTCCCCTAAGTATATTCCTTGGTATCACCTTCAGTGGGAATAAGTTTGCAGACAAAGAAACTCTGAAACAAATGTGATATGAAACAATGTAATGTGATTGCTGAAATCATCGTTCAGAAGATATAATAATGGCAAAACTACCCAACAACAATAAACAGTCGCCAAATTTTCTTCTCTGATTAAATACAAGGCGTTATGTTACCTTTGGTTGAGTCCTAGCATCAGGTCCCTCTGCTCGAGTCTCAGCGCCCGGTTGACTGGCTAGAATTATTGCAGGGTTATGACTAAGCTCCTCTCTGATCCAATTGGTTTTCTTTCCTTCAGGAGGCAGTCCTTCATGGTAAGTCAGAATTCGCATGAAACCAGCACGTACATTTATTGTATTCGCCTCCG
Source organism: Citrus sinensis (assembly GCF_022201045.2). Classification (NCBI taxonomy): domain Eukaryota; kingdom Viridiplantae; phylum Streptophyta; class Magnoliopsida; order Sapindales; family Rutaceae; genus Citrus; species Citrus sinensis. The sequence continues at coordinate 27,833,172 of NC_068558.1, read as the reverse complement.
TGAATACAAAATATAATCCAACATCAGTTACAAGCTTGCAATTGGGCCAGTTAGTGTAAGTACCACCCATTGCTCACATACCAACATAGCACCTGCGAATTCTATTAGCTTGTTTGTAACCAACTCATCAGCTCATGCTTGCAGTCACAGAGAGCTGCTTCTGATTCTGTTACAGTGTTATGCATCTGTTGGTCCTTACCGCCGGGCTGGCAATTTGTTTGCTACACGCTGAGCAGCTCTTGCAGTTATCGGCTGTGTGCATCCTCATCATAGCACCAGCTATGCTACTGCTTTTTGCTTCATCAGCTATGCCTAATAAAAGTGGTTTAACAACCCCCACAGTAATGGGGTCCTTATTTATTATGTTTCAATTTTTTTTATTAAGAATATATTTAAGATCTTCCTTTTTTTTAAATCTTAATTTTTACTGCATATTCCTGTTTTATCCTTGTTTATTGCTTCAATGATGTGTCACATATTATATAAAGGATCATAATTACGAAGTGTTAGACGTTGATTGACTTTATCTCATTCTTCATTTAGTGGTATTGCATTTTCATGATATGGACAAATTAGGAGGGACTCAATGTCAATCAATTTGAAGTTTGAAGGTTTACAAAAATTCGAGTGTAATGAGAAGATGAAAGTTTATTTACACTTTAAAGCTTTCTTCATTTAATTGTTAGCGATAGAATTATTTTAAAAATTACTATGAAAATAATAAATATTAATTATATTTATAATAATGATGATAAAATAGCACGCCCATTAGAGTGCTGAACTGCTGTTATGAGACACCCGATTCCTCCTACCCCAAATAATAAAATTTACCCCATGTTACAAACTCTGTAGCTCAAATAAATATTTCATATTTTACCGAATCAATTTCACCTGTAGTTAACTTATCAAATAAAATCCAAAATTTAGTCTTTTTTGCAATGCATCAAAAAATAATTCTCAAGTTCATTTTCCATTGACAAAAAGATAGTATGAAGAAAAAAATAAAGTTTAAAGAAAGAAAACTACAAGGCCGAACTAAATATAGACTTATTTATGCTTTCAAGCCACTAGATAAACTTTATTTTGAAAGTTCGCAAGTTCCAAGACGACTAAGATACGTAATTACTAACTCAAAACACTACCATCATTATGCAGATAAAACTACCAATGCTACTGCCTCAAATAACCAAAAAGAGAAGGCTAAAACCAGACTGAAAGGCATAGAAATTGATACACTATGATGGGGCACCAAGATATGAGGCCAGTCGCAATATATCGCTGAAGATTCCACCTGCTGTGACTTGAGCTCCGGCACCAGGTCCACGGACGATAAGTGGCTGCTCCTTGTATCGTTTTGTTGTGAAAGCTATGATGTTATCGGAACCAGAGAGCTGTGCGAATGGATGATCTCTCTTGTATCTTCGCAACTCTACACGCCCCTCTTTGTTGATAGCATCCACCACTCCCACATATCTAAGGACCTGACAAATACAAGTTTGAAACAAAATCAGGATTTTGTTTCCTAAGGGATAACAGAAATAAGAAATAATGTTCCTAAACATAAGCTACACATCAAGGAACCAAATCATAATCAAGAATTTATTGCAGTAACATGTAAGATTGTAAAGTTTATTTTCCATAGTATCTCTGAGTACATCTTTCATAACTAAAATTTACTTCATCCCTCAAATGATTGACAAGAATTCAAAAACGATATGTCATAAAATCATTTTTTGGGTTATTGTAATTATTATATCAGCATCTACTAGCTCTACTAGAAGTTAAACCAGCAAAGTGTCTTATCAAAAACTCACTTCCCCTGCATCCTCGGCCTCTTGTCTTTGCTTGGCCAATTCTTTGTCAAATTGTGGTAATTGCTTCATAAACTCTTCAGCAGATGCACAAGCCTGTAGCAAAAATCAAAGCATTACATTAGTGATGAAGTTCACCCTCAGTGGAGTGTTGGATTGAGCAAAACTGTTTTCTTACTTTTAATGGTTCTGGCACAAAACTTCGAACAGGGAGATCAGAAAGTTCCAGCTTAAGACCAGATTCCCGGGCAAGAATTATCACCTGCAGAAAGAAAGTTTTTTTCAGTCTGATTCTCATCGAATTACATTCAGCATTCAGACACAGGAATAAACCACAAACAAATATGGAAGCATCAACTGTGGTCAGTTTCTCTGACAATTCAAAATGTTTGGTCATGCCTGTGAACATCATTCTGCGATAACCGATTATAGAATTTTTAAAAGGTATGAACGCTCATCTGCCAACTTTATGTCACTTATCTGACACATGCATTGATGTGCAAATTTATAGAATGGCAATTGAGTAGATGTCTTAATGAAATCCTAGGCATTTACCAATTGCTAACAGCTGTGGTAGAATGCAGAAACTAATTCGACACTCTGAAATGTAGTAATCTGTAGGAAAAAAGGAAAAAACAGAGAGACAAAACTATAGAACTTTTCCTTATTATTCAAAACAGAGTGATCGGTAGAAATAAATAGGAAAACTAGAGAGCAATTCTAGAGCTAATTTTTAGGACCATAAAATCAGAGTGTATCTACTTTCCTGATTTATGGTATTTTCCTATTTTATTCAAATAACAAGAAAATAGCTAAGAATCCCTAAATTATCGACACTCCGTCTCAAGTTGGCGCAAAGATATCAATCATGCCCAACTTGCTAACTTGAAGTTCAAATGGCTGTCTCATCAAGCTCTTGGTGAAGACATCTGCAAGTTGCCTCACAGTGGGAACAAAAGGAGTACAAATTATCCCTTTGTCAAGCTTCTCTTTTATAAAATGTCTATCAATCTCAACATGCTTTGTCCTGTCATGTAACACCGGATTATGAGCTATACTAATAGTCGATTTATTATCACAGTACAGCCTCATAGGGTGACTAAATGGCTGTTTAAGTTCTTCTAGAACCCGTTTTAACCAAAGTACTTCACACACTCCTTGAGCCATTGAACATAATTCAGCTTCTGCACTACTTCTAGCAACAACACTTTGCTTTTTGCTCCTCCAAGTAACTAGATTACCCCATATAAAAGTGCAGTATCCGAATGTTGATCTTCTGTCAGTGATTGAACCTGCCCAATTTGCATCAGTATAAACTTCAATTCCTCTTTGCTGATTTTTACCAAAAAACAGAACTTTCACCGGAGTTGCTTTTAAATGAAAGAAAACTTGAGCTGTTTGTTTTGAGAGAAAAGTTGCAAAGAAAAATTTTATTTCATTGAATCTGGACAATTATCAAGTCACTATACAACTGAATCAATCACAGCTTATATACTCACGAGTTAGTTGTATACACAAGAATTATTAATAACAGACTTTAACAACTTATGCTGACTTGCTATTTCATAACTAACTCTGATGACTTGGCACTGCTAAGCTGGCATGATTGACTAACTTCACTTGTTGAGACTAACAGCTTCTTCACCTTTCTATTCTTCATAAGCTCAACACAATGAGCTTTCTTAACAGCCCTCCTCAAACTCAAGGGACACAGCTGCACATTGAATTTGTCTCTAAGGT